>NC_041385.1:712692225-712757356 GCF_002162155.2 Triticum dicoccoides
ACCCCATTCGCACCTCCCATCCGAAACCCCCCTTATTTCAGGGTTTGTATTGGTCTTGGTTCTGTTTGGTTGGCTTGCACCGGCATTGCTTTTGCTGCTCGGTCGTCGCGGCGTGGTTGCTCGGCAGGGGGTTATCGGTGTTGAGGTGCCCAACTGATTGATCCCGAGCAGGTCTCTGATTGGACGCAAAACGGGACAAATTGAAGCATGCTGCTGCTTAGATTGGAGGAGTGCGTGTGCCTGTGCTTTCCTCATTGTTGTATGTGTACCACATCCAACCTTCAGTTTAATCGTTGAACACAGTAAGCCTGATCCGCAGTAAGTTAGCATTGAGGTTGGAGCAAAATGATTGTGTGTCAAGCCCGGTGCTTCGTTTGCCTTTAGTGGGAGCCAATTTGTGCCCCAAGTAAGAACGCCCAGTTTGCTTAGTGAAATTGGGGGCTCAACATATTCTATAAAAAATCTGCTTGAGGCAGTTGTTGGTTCGTGATTGCATTGTTTATGTATGATGTTCTTAGCATTTTCATATTTGGTGCTGATGCAGTCTTACCGCTGCTTGCAAGCGATCATAATGCGCTACTTTGTTCTTGTAATTGCAGAGTGAAGATAAGTTAACATTTACCCCTAATGATCCGCGCTCACTAATGAAGCTCAGTGTTGATTTCCGAAGCATCAAAGGTACTTGTCCTTTGTCCATATGCAGTGCTGGTTTCATAATCACAGCACTGAGGGTTGTACAAAATTGAAGTACTGCCATTGTTCTGATGTGTTAGTTCGTTGTCCTGATGTGTTAGGAAACTACTTAATTGTAGATAGATGGGCATTTACTAGATGTGGTTTGCGACTTGCCGTGGGTTTGTTTGAAATGACTTAACAGAATGGAGAATATGTACATCCAAGATTACATATTCAGAATACATACGTCCAAGATTACATATTCAGCTCATCAGTTGTGTCAGAGTAGGCCATGCATGTTGGTTGATGAGAATTTATTTCATGGTCATTACCAATATGCTTGATAGTAACTTTGTAGCTTCTTCGTACATGTGCTTCAGGCCATAAGTTTAACAAGGTAGATGGTAGCAAACCAGCGCCACCATTATTGAATCTTTCAAAAGATTCTGACAAGGTATGATCAATTAATTAAATATAAACATCCTATTGAGTTTTGGTTGATAGGCATATGCTCTGCATTTATTTCTATGACCGAGAAGATTGTGATTTCTGTGTTCTTTTCAGGGGGGAGGCTATATTTTTGAGTTTGACAATGTTGGTAACCGTGATTTGTGTCGCGACTTTGTAGGTAATGTTCACTAAATATTTCTAATAGGCATGTCATTTTCTGCCATCAAATAGATCACATATTATGAACAAATACATCATTTGAAAATGATTATTCTTGTTAGATTGAGTATATGCATTTAATGTTACTTTTGGTCCTTGCGTCAATATTTTGATTGTGAGTTTCACCTCTAGTCTACACAATTATTGCCAACAAATATAAAACTAACTGATGATATTGTCATTTCAGCTAGGGTTTTAGGCAAACATCAAGGTACTGTGCCTGCTAGACCAAATGTACCCCCAGAGAAAGCAGCTGTGTCAACTGGTCCAGAACAGCTCAGTTCTGCCGAAATGGAACGGCGGATGAAATTGCTACGAGAAGACAGGTAATATCTGTATTTCAAGCACCCTGCATGTTTCTTCTGCTGACAGCAACATGGGGTATTGATAATAATTTAATACTAGACCACAACAGTGTAAGCTGTCTTGCTCTCTTCAGTAATTTTTGCTGAGCCCTTGTGTGCTTGTGCTTTTCAATTGATTACCTGATTCTAAGATTCTTTTTCTAGTGAAGTGTGCATTTGGCTTTCGTAGGTTCACTTATTCAAAGATGATACTAAAGCTTCACTTTTAACTGGTCTTTACTGGTCTGTTTCATCAGCATACAAATCTGTGCTACACTACATAATGAAGCTGGTGGCATAGCTGCTAGATTGAAAATGATATGCCTTTTATGTGTTGTAACTGTAGAACTTTGAAAGAGCCAAAATAAAGTGCGGATGCCAAAATGTTTTCACGTATCCATTTTTTGTATGGGAATGTCATTCAGATATATTTCCTAGCATATCTGAACTTGCTTGGGACGAAATGCTACTGTTGTTGTAATGTCATTCAGTTATATTTTATTAATAGATCACATCAGGAGCATGTTCATGCTGTTAGGTTAACAGATCTGCATAGCTGTAGGGATGAACATTTAATCTCTGTATTATGTTTTAAGAGAATGATACAGACAGATTTGCAGACTATCATAGCCAACCAGAGAAAACACAGTTGCGTTGTATTATTGTCTCGTTGAACCTTCTCTGTTTGCAGTGAACTGCAGAAGTTACATAAGAAGTTTGTGCTTGGCAATATTCTTCAAGAGTCTGAATTTTGGGCAACAAGAAAGGTAAAAACTACTGTGCAAGGATACAATTTCTGTTTGTTTCGTAGTATATTTTTATTCAGTTGCAACCAATACTTATTTAAGTCCTTTTGCAGAATTTACTTGACGATGAAACAAACAAAGCGTCAAAACAAAAGCCAGGTTTCAAAAGTGCCATGCTAGCTGATGTTAGGCCATCAGCTGATGGACAGGTATGCTATGGGTCTACTATAATCATTGCGAGCCTATCTGGCATACTATGATAGTTTGTGTAGTACATGGATGTATTCTATCAGTTATTGACTTCACTGAATGTTCATTATCTTTAATTTACTCATTTCTGATTTATGTGTATCGTTTCACAGACAAACAAGGTTACTTTCAGTCTGACTACTGAGATTATCCATCAGGTATATTCTTTATACGTTGGTAATGATTATCACCTAAAGCAGGTCTGCCTGCTAACATCAATTTGCTACTTTTTCAACCATGATAAATGCAGCTATGCATTCATCTAAATGCTGGTCTGCCTGGTAGCATCATTTGCAATATTTTTAACTGTCATGTGCAGTGCTATGTAAAAAGGTGTAATGCTATGGTTGATGGAATTTCTAAACAGTTGTGTTGTTTAATGATTCCACTTGACCAACTATTTATTAGCACCTATTGCATTTTGTGTAAGGAGCAACACCTCACTTGTTTTCTTAGGGTCATGTACTGACACATGGTCCTAGACTCCACGTCATCCTCACTGGGTGGTATTTTACAAACTGTAACTCTTTGTGATGACACAGTTCTATTTTTCTTTTCTTCTTCAGTACTTGACATACATATAGAATGGTATGATCCCTTGTCAAGCCATTTTTATGCCATGAAAATCTAAATATGCCATTTTTACTGCATGAAAAATGTAAATACCACTGTGTTTAGCTATACCTGTTCAAAAACCTCGAGTGGGCTACTCAAAAGCATTCTTGCATCTATAGTCTGGATCATTGAAGCTATGCTCAGGATTGCCTGTCTAGACTATCAGGCATTGTAAGCCTGTCCTGGACATAGTTACTTGGATTGCAGGTCACCCTGCGATTCACGATGTCAGGTCAAGCATCCTGTATTCTTGTGATCTGGTCGTCCACCAGGAAGCTGGTGGTCATGACCCCATGCAATAGCAATGGGAGAAGGGCAGAGTGGAAGAGAGAGATTGAGAGGAAGTGAGCCAGTCCCACAGCCCACTCCCTTCTCATTCTCTTCCTTATTCCCTTCTCTGAATACATTTAGATTGTATCGATGTATTATCTGACTCTTAGGGTCATCGGCCTGGATTCATCGGGCCACATTCATAATCAGTGTCGTAAAGAACATTGTCCCTTTTGACTCACATGGGTAGCCACCTGTGAGTGAGGCCACACTGCTGTGACCGCATTTCTTGACCCGGTCGAACAGGCTTATTCTGGTCTTTGGGCTGGGCTACATCTGCTCAGTAATACTAGTTTACCTGGCATACATTATTAACCATGTAAATGCTAAACTCCAAGATTGTTTATTGGATGTTGAATAAGTCTTGAAAATCAGTTGTTATGAATATGATATATTATTTGAGGTTTTGCAGATTTTTGCAGAAAAGCCAGCTGTGCATCGGGCATTTTTGGATTATGTCCCGAAGAAGGTAAGATAGTGCATACTTGTATATACTATTTTCATGTGCCTTACCATAGGCTTTAGGAAGCTTGAGCTTAAGTTGAAGTTAGTTTATACTATATCTGTGTTGGCATAAAGTGGATTTGGATTCTCATTTTGCTCTGTTTTTCCTTCATCTCCCATGACTCCCAAAAAGTTGTCAGAAAAGGATTTTTGGACAAAATACTGTAGAGCTGAGTATCTACTTAGGACAAAAAATACTTTAGCGGCAAAAGCTGAAGCCGCTGACGATGAGGAATTAGCCATGTTTTTGAAAAATGATGATATACTTGCCAAGGAGGCAAAGCTCAAGGTATAATTCTAGCTGTTTATTGTTGTCATTCTGCATATTTTGCAATACATGTTTCCTTGAAAAAAAATTGATGTCTCAATTATTGTTTACAGATAAAACGAGTTGATCCAACATTAGACATGGAGGCAGATGCAGGGGATGACTACATCCATCTTCCGGTGTGTGTTCTTGCTACTGTTTTGTTATATCTACAAGTGCACAAAGACAGGCGGTTTATCCGTTTCTCATAATGAGCAACTTTGTCTGCTATTTTGATCACAACCTCATGTAGTGCTTAGTCCTATTTTGAAAAAAATCATTTCATTATTCTTTTGGGCATCTAGGATCATGGGATTCTCCGTGACGGCAGCAGAGAGACAACTGACATTGATAGCGAATTGGCTAGGAGAACACTTTCTCAGGATCTGAATCGGCATGCTGCTGTTGTTCTTGAAGGGAGATCAACAGGTGAAGTTTTGGACTCAACTCAAAAGTTTTCATGCTGTCTATTTTAAGTTTTTGTATACTGAAGTTGATTGGTCAAGCATGCTATTACTATTATGAGATGATACTGATATGCTATCAGCCTCAGTTCTCCTGCAACTACACTTCTACTGGCTTCCTGTTTGTCTGTCTAATACTTTCCTGAAAAAGAATGCACCGACAATTGCACAAATCAACCGTCCTATACTGCTGGTTGGTTGCACACTGTAATGCTCTAGTGTAGTGCCTTCTCTGTGCTGGTGTACTTTCCCATTCACGTCAGAGGAATGCCAATCATTTCTACTTTGCATTTGCTTATTGTTGTTAATAACTTAGTATTAATGCACCATATGGTTTCAGTGCATAAGGTGATTGTATTTGTTATGCGTCTTTTTGCAGATATTGAATCAACTGATACGAAGACTGTGGCTGAAGCACTTGCAAGGTCCAAGAAGGGTTAGTAATTATATCGCTGTGTGCATCTTTTCTCGCCCTAATTAGTTCCTTACTAGGCTGATGAGCTATGAACTGCAGAACCACCTCCTAGCTCTGCTGCTGATGATGCTAGTCATGAGAGATTGGTAAAGGTGGCCCGCATGACTGAGATAGAGGATCTGCAAGCTCCACGAAGTCTCCCATATGCACCACTGTGTATAAAGGTAATAGTTGGTTCATATGGCTTGATATAATATATTACCTCATACTCCCTCCGTCCCGAATTAGTTGTCTGAGATTTGTCTAGATACGGATGTACTATACATCCGTATCTAGACAAATCTCAGACAACTAATTCGGGACGGAGGGAGTATCAACTACAGTAATATATTGCAAGATTATGGATTCTAACGCCTTTCTTGTCTTTATAGGATCCTCGAGAATATTTTGATTCTCAGCAAGCAAATGCTCTGAGACCTTTAGGTAGCAACGATGGAAGAAAGGCCCGCAGCTGCAGCCTGAGCACCGATGATGCATTCCGTCATTTAATGGATCAAATATCTTCCGTAAAAATGAACTGTCCTGTTGTTCAGTCAGATGTTGCTCTAAAGGTAAGCAGTTCTACTTGAACCTGATACCAATGTTCTATAATAAACTTTACGGGGATTAGGTCCTGTTTCCTTGAAAGATGCATGTCTGTAGATATATCTGACTTACTGCCTCCATTCCAATGAATAAAGCATGCATGCATTTAAAAAATGAACTTCGACAATAAATTAGACTAACTAAATGTGGGTTATATGCGACAAAATATTATTACCGTTGAATTCATATTCGAAAGAAGTTTTCAATGGTATAATTTGTAGGGCACAAAAATTATATATTATTGGTCTAATTTATGGTTAAAGTTGGATTTGGAATGTGTGTACGCCTCTTTCATTTCCTCTGTCATGGGGTTACCTCATCCAGATCCAGTGTAGGTGAATCTTGTTTCCTCTGTAAACGGGATGGTGGTTCTTTGTGTCTGTACATATTTTACTGGAAGAGAATTTGCTCTTCCAAAACCAGTGAAGAAAGTTTGCATAGAACTAACCAATCAGTTCCCAACCATTTCTATGGACACAATGATAGGCCCAACATGTGTAACTGTTTTATATATGACTAACTTACACCTTATCTGGTCCACAATTTTGCATTGCCAAAAAAGGAACAGTATCCATTTTGCAAATGGAACTGGTTTACCTTTGTTTGTTTTGTTCCAATTCTTAATGTTGGATTGTCATTTCATCAACATCCTAATACTCCCAATTACCTGAATACTCCAAGTTTCCCTTACAAACACACGTTTTGGATGCTGTATTGCTGTGGCTTCTCTATTCTTAAGGTATTAAATTGCATGAGCAGGAAAACCTAACTACCTACATGGTATGGGCCTAGGTTCTTAGCGAATTGAATGAAGGAATTTCACGTTCACGGAGGCTTAATCTTAAGAATCCCCAAGACAGTCTCCTTGGTCGTCTTCCTCACCGAACACGAGAGGAACTTATGGATGTGAGATACTGCACCTATTTACCTTTTATGCAGAAGCTGTACTGTACTTCCAATTTTTTCTAGAATGTTTACTTTCCGGACTTATCTTAATGTACCTTTATTTATTTATTTATGTATATCTGTCCGATCATTCTAAAATCTTCATATCACTGCACTTGAGATCTTATTATACATCTTGTATTGACAGAGTTTATTGTGACTGTCTATTTTGTTAGCATTGGACGGCTATCCAGGAGTTGCTGCGCCATTTTTGGTCATCATACCCAATAACAACCACAGTCCTTAGTAATAAGGTGTTTTGTCACTCCTATCTTGTCTGTACTATTTTCTAACCCACAAATAGTATTTCGGTGGAAGTTGCTAAATGTAGCTCAGTGACTGGGCGACTTTTGATTAAACAAATGGTTACTGAAATGTAGTTTCCTGCTTCAAGATAAGAACAATACCAGTGCATGTTATAAATGTGAATAATAACTAATAACAGCTCAAGTAGAAATGATCAGTTAATAATTTTGGTGGTGGAATTTGATGTGTTGCCAACATGATGGTTGTCTTTTCCCTTGCTATCAGTAATTATGGAAATTAACCACCACCGGATTCTTCCTCTTCTTTTTTATTATTATATTTTTGGCTATCAAAATGTTGCATTTAACTACCCAATCTGTTTCTAGCTTTTCTCATACTACATTAATTCTGTGAACAGAACCAATTACTGAAAAATAGCAGATGTTAGGATTGTGTTATACAGTCTAGTATTGGTATATTGTGTATACAGCGTAATAGTAAGTCAAGGATGCCTAGATTGATGGTTATGTTCTGTGGTTTTGTCACTAATTTATAATCTAGATACCTGGTAGGACTGCTATATGGTAAGCGATTTAAGCAATTAAAACATCCAGACCATTATTGCTTGGATGTTTATGTACTTGGCGGTTGTTCCACAGGTTCAACGACTGAAGGAAGCAATGACACAGATATATCAGAAGTTACAGGTTAATCTTCCTCAGCACAGTAGATATTTGGAACCTATCTAATTATAACTGAAATTGCGTTTGATTATATATTTGTATGTATCACGTGTGCAACTTCATACGTGCAGGATATAAAGGAATCGGCACAGCCTGATGTACGGCATGAAATATCTCAACTCGTAAAGCCCATGACACAGGTTCCTACCGTTCCTTACTGTTGTATTTGATTGCATTACCCCATGAATTATCTGAACTTGGAGAAAACTACCCATCTATACCTTTGTCATGATTTAGCTAGATGCGTTTCCATATTTGTGAAGCAGAAGGATATGGGTGAGAGTAAATATTTGTATTGAATGCTTTTGTTTCCATTTGCTGGTTTTCGTGCTCATTGGATACTTGCTTCCTTGCCGTTGATGCCATAAATAAAACACATGAATACCAGTTTTCTCTGAATTATTTTCAGCAAGCTGATTATATAATAATTTCCAGGCTCTGGATGCTGCATTCTACCATGACCAGCAGCAGAAATCTTCAAAGGCCGGGACCGGGAGCAAGCCCAATGGGTTTTGAGCAGAGAACACCACCCATAAGGATTCAACCTGATTACTGCTAGAGCGTGAGGGCTACCACGCCGGTGAGCTCTAGCTGGCAATGATGCCGTGTTGAAGAGGCTTTGATTTTGCCGTGTATTAATTATTAAATACACGTGGAATATAATAACATGCCTACTTGCAAATTTTGCCCTGGACATCTCGTATTCCTCTCCTCCTAGCTGTTTCAAGATAGAACCATCATTCTGGTTCTTCGTTGTGTTTATGGATGGCCTATTTCCCTTGCGGTGGCGATGTGCAAATGGTTATAAATAAAGAAACCCCAATGAAAAGATAGGTATACCATGATATATCAGCAATTTGCTCTTGCGTAGGAATACTTGCTTTGTTCCATGTCAAAAAAATTAGGCATTGGAATACAGTAGCTTGTAACGTGCATCTTCTTCTATTGGCATTTTAAAATTAATTTGTTGGATTGCCAAAAAGAAAAAAATGTCGGTACAAAATTAGAAATACAAATGTATTTGATGATAAATGCAGTTTTCATGTCAATAGCCTTGTTGCATAGTAATACATATAATGGTCGATGCATTAGTGACGCTGGTTAACAGCCGGTGGACGTGGTGGTGCCTCAAGTCCCGGCACGTCGTTGTTGCTGCTTTATCCGGTTCACCATCGATAGGGTAAGGCCAACTCTGACCCCATACGGATGTCCGTTTCGGCCTGCTTTTGTCCCAACGCGTGGCTGCACCCCAAATCATGTCCGGGACGGATATGATTAAAAGAATGACAATCATGGTCTCCAGACCCTCCCATTGGCGCTTATCGTCCGTGTTTATGGAGTCTTCCATGACATGTTGAAGGAGTCGGGCCTCCTTCTCCTTTGTCATGCAAGGAGGTGATGGTGATGACGGAGAGGGCGAAAGCGACGGCACGGCGTTGGCGTGACGCCGCGCACACGTGTACACCCGCGCACGTGGGGAGGGCTCGGAGCACGCGCACGGCGCTCACGTGGCCGCCGCGGCCTGATGAGATGCCGGCAAAGAAGGACGCGCGCCACGTGTCGTGCTCGTCCCGAAACCACGTGTCCCAGAGGGCGGAGTCGGCGGCGTACCTGGGGTCGTAGTAGAGGTCGTCTGGCAAGAGGCGATGTTCGATCTCCTCGCGGCGGGCACGACCGCTCATCGGGACCGGCGGGATCGGCACCCGATCCATGATTATTGGGAAGGTGAACGTCGCTCTAGGGGAGTGGCGTCCTCATCTCCAAATAAAGCCGGCAAACATCTGGGTGGATGTAGTGCCGGTCGCGCTCGCCAGTGGCCCTAGAGGCGATGGCGAATGCGGGCGGCACGGGGGCCCTCCGTGCGGCGTGCCGTGGTGGTGACGCGGGCTTATCTTTGACGCCGTGGCGGCAGAGGCCCGAGGACGAGCCAGCCTCGTGGTCGTGCGCCCCCTTGCGGCCGGTGTTTCACCACCCCATGGCTGCCTGGCGGCCAGCTGACAAGCTTGAGGAAGGGGAGAGGAAGTGCTAGGGTTTGGGGAATGTCGGGTTTCAAGGAGGCAGCGCGGACTGGAGCGGGGAGTGTGGACTGCGACCGGTCCACGGCTTCTCATTTAAGAAGGATGGCGACCGCTCGCCTGAGCGGATGATAAGTGGGGCCGAGCGCGCGTGCGCATTGCCACGCGACCCGGTGCAGACGAGCGGCGCGTCCGTTTGCTGTTCGCCTAGACCCAAACCAGGCGCATGTCTGTGCTCGAAATGGATAGGGCTGGACACAAAACGAACAAGATGGATTCAGGCCGTCGCGCGCTCCGCCGTGGGATCTGTCCGTTTTGTCCCAAACGAATGAGACCGGACGGAATGGGGTCGCGCGCTGGAGTTGGCCTAACTAGCTAGGGTTTGGCAACGCCAGTTTTTCAAGGGCAAAATGGCGCGGTGGTGGTGGGGCTGGGAGCGGGGCTTATCTTTGACGCCGTGGCGGCAGAGGCCCGAAGACGAGCCAGCCTCGTGGTCGTGCGCCCCCTTGCGGCCGGTGTTTCACCACCCCATGGCTGCCTGGCGGCCAGCTGACAAGCTTGAGGAAGGGGAGAGGAAGTGCTAGGGTTTGGGGAATGTCGGGTTTCAAGGAGGCAGCGCGGACTGGAGCGGGGAGTGTGGACTGCGACCGGTCCACGGCTTCTCATTTAAGAAGGATGGCGACCGCTCGCCTGAGCGGATGATAAGTGGGGCCGAGCGCGCGTGCGCATTGCCACGCGACCCGGTGCAGACGAGCGGCGCGTCCGTTTGCTGTTCGCCTAGACCCAAACCAGGCGCATGTCTGTGCTCGAAATGGATAGGGCTGGACACAAAACGAACAAAATGGATTCAGTCCGTCGCGCGCTCCGCTGTGGGATCTGTCTGTTTTGTCCCAAACGAATGAGACCGGACGGAATGGGGTCGCGCGCTGGAGTTGGCCTAACTAGCTAGGGTTTGGCAACGCCAGTTTTTCAAGGGCAAAATGGCGCGGTGGTGGTGGGGCTGGGAGCGGGGCCAGTTATTTCAGCAGATGAAAGTAGAAAATAGAAGCAAAGAAATACAAAAAGTTAAAAAAATTGAACACGCCCAGTGGGACTCGAACCGACAATCGCCTGATTAGAAGCCAGACGCTTTATCCATTAGGCCATGGGCGCTTTTTGATAAAGTTGCTCCAAAGTCGGTTAATAATTAGTTTACCTTTCTTTTTTGGGATAAAAAATTAATAATAAAGGAAAGGGCATGCTTGATGCGTCTCCCAACTGCTTTGGGGGTTACATAGGAAGATGCACATGTTGCAAGCCAATATAATTTCAGGTCACCAATCTTCGCCGGAGGAGAACAAAACATCTACCGTTCCCTGGGTGGGTGCAGCCTATGATTATTTCTCGTTGGCGAATGCAACATTGTAACCTTAATCCATTTTTTTTCTCGAGAAACTTTCAATTTATTCATTTTCAATCATGGCAGTACAAATAACAACCGAGGTAAAAATTACAACCATGTTCGTGGACCATCTAGCGACGAGTACAAGCACTGGAGCGAGCCGAAGGCGCACCGCCGTCATTTCCCCTCCCTCATCGAAGCCGGGCAAACTTTGTTGTAGTAGACCGTCGGGAAGTAGTCGTGCTAAGGACCATATAACCAGCGCTCCAAAGCAGCAATCATCACCGATGAAGAAAGTCGTAGATCAGAAGGATCGAAGCTGTAAACACCCAAACAAAGACAAACAAAAACCGTATCCAAATAGATCCACCGAGGACAAGCACCAACCGAATCCCGCGAGATCCGACGGAGACACATCTTCACGCGCCCTTCGATGATGCTAGAGGCACCATCAGGGCAGGGGGAGAACGTGGGAGACACTATTCCTACTAAGAGACATCGAAGCCACACAACCCCAACCAAGACGCTGAACCTAACAAGAACGAGGTGCGGAGGCCCATAGGCCATCGGAGATGGGACAATACGGTGGCGGCGCCGACGCCGACGGGAGGAGAAGGGTCTTTTCTTGTGGAGGAGGAAAGAGAGTGCAGTGTGTTTGTTTTCTAGATCCTTTTTTTGGACGCGTCTAGTGGGCGGCCGGCTGCCCACTAGTGCGATCGAGCGGCCAGCCAAAAAAGGTAAGCCCTGTCCCCCCACGGTACAGAAAAGAAAGGGAACAGGCTGCCACCAAACCCGATCGAGCGGCCCGCACCCCACGCTCCCAGCGCCTCCCACGCCCGCTCGCCCCCACGCCCCAGCGTACGTACGCACCATCCCCACACCTCACGTACCTACCCAGCGCCTCCCACGCCCCATGCTCCCTTCTTCTTCTCCACGAAAGAAGGGGATCCAAGGCCTTCCTTCCTCCTCCCGCACAGCCGCCATGGGAGTCCCAAAGTAGAAGAAGGAGCTGCTTCAAAAAAGAAGATCTAAGGGCAGGGTGGTAAGAGCCATACCAGGCAGCAACATCAAGTAGGTAAGTGTAAGTGCATCTAGTGCCCCTTAGTGATTTTGGTGTATTGAAGACTTATAGGTTAAGGGACTGATGCGTTTGTGAGTGTACACAGGTCTATAAGTCTATGAGGAGTTTGATATTTACAGAGAAAGTCGACCCCTAAAAATGAAGTTCTTCAATTAAAGACTTTGGAATTCTGAAGACTTTCTGAAGACTTTGAGAGGGGGAGGGTTGCGCCAGGGGCAAGGGGTGAAGCTCTCATGCGCCTCCCCACTATATATAGGGGTGGAGGGGGATGGTTTATTGCCCTCCAAGTCCACTGGGGCGTTGGCAAAGGTGGGAGGATAGAAATCCCATCATTTCCTTCCCCACCGATTGTTATCCCCCCCTTTTAGGGATCTTGATCTTATCCCTTCGGGATATGATCTTATCCCTTCTAAGGGGGGATCTTGGTGCGCCTTGACCAGGGGTGTGGGGCCTTTCCCCAACTACCCACGTTCATGTGGGTCCGCCCATGCAGGTGGGCCCCACTCCAGAACCTTCTAGAACCTTCCCGGTACAATACCAAAAAATCCTGAACATTTTCCGGTGGTCAAAATAGGACTTACCATATATAAATCCTTACCTCCGAACCATTCCGGAACTCCTCGTGAAGTCGGGGATCTCATCCGGGACTCCGAACAACATTCGGTAACTGCACACTAATTCCCATAACAACTCTAGCGTCATCGAACCTTAAGTGTGTAGACCCTACGGGTTCGGGAATCATGCAGACATGACCGAGACAGCTCTCTGGCCAACAACCAACAGCGGGATCTGGATACCCATGTTGGCTCCCACATGTTCCACGATGATCTCATCGGATGAACCACGATGTCAAGGATTCAAGCAATCCCGTATACAATTCCCTTTGTCAATCGGTACGTTACTTGCCCGAGATTCGATCATCGGTATCCCAATACCTCGTTCAATCTCGTTACCGGCAAGTCACTTTACTCGTTCCGTAATGCATGATCCCGCGACTAACTACTTAGTTACATTGAGCTCATTATGATGATGCAGTACAGAGTGGGCCCAGAGATACCTCTCCGTCATATTGAGTGACAAATCCCAGTCTTGATTCGTGCCAACCCAACAGACACTTTCAGAGATACATGTAGTGTACCTTTATAGCCACCCAGTTATGTTGTGACATTTGGTACACCCAAAGCATTCCTACGGTATCCAAGAGTTGCACAATCTCATGGTCTAAGGAAATGATACTTGACATTAGAAAAGCTATTAGCAAACAAACTACACGATCTTGTGCTATGCTTAGGATTGGGTCTTGTCCATCACATCATTCTCCTAATGATGTGATCCCGTAATCAATGACATCTAATGTCCATGGTCAGGAAACCATAACCATCTATTGATCAACGAGCTATTCAACTAGAGGCTCACTAGGGACATGTTGTGGTCCATGTATTCACACATGTATTACGGTTTCCAGTTAATACAATTATAGCATGAACAATAGACAATTATCATGAACAAAGAAATATAATAATAACCATTTTATTATTACCTCTAGGGCATATTTCCAATAGTCTCCCACTTGCACTAGAGTCAATAATCTAGTTCACATCACTATGTGATTGTAATGAATCCAACACCCATGGTGTTTGATCATATCTTGCTTGTGAGAGAGGTTATTAGTCAACGGGTCTGAACCTTTCAGATCCGTGTGCGCTTTACAAATCTCTATGTCATCTTGTAGATGCAGCTACCACATGCTACTTGGAGCTATTCCAAATAACTGCTCTACTATACGAATCCGGTTTACTACTCAGAGTCATCCGGATTAGTGCCAAAGTTTGCATCGACGTAACCCTTTACGGCGAACTCTTTTACCACCTCCATAATCGAGAAAATTCCTTAGTCCACTAGTTACTAAGGATAAGTTTGACCGCTGTCATGTGATCCATTCCTGGATCACCCTTGTACCCCTTGACTGACTCATGGCAAGGCACACTTTAGGTGCGGTACACGGCATAGCATACCGTAGAGCCTACATCTAAAGCATAGGGGACGACCTTCGTCCTTTCTCTCTCTTCTGCCGTGGTCAGGTCTTGAGTCTTACTCAATACTCACACCTTATAACACTGCCAAGAACTCCTTCTTTGCCGATCTATTTTGAACTCCTTCAAAATCTTGTCACAGTATGTGTTCATTTGAAAGTACTATTAAGCGATTTTGATCTATCCTTATAGATCTTCATGCTCAATATTCAAGTAGCTTAATCCAGGTTTTCCATTGAAAAACACTTTTCAAATAACCCTATATGCTTTCCAGAAACTCTACATCATTTCTGATCAACAATATGTCAACAACATATACTCATCAAAAAATCTATAGTGCTCCCACTCACTTCTTTGGAAATACAAGTTTCTCATAAACTTTGTATAAACCCAAAATCTTTGATCATCTCATCAAAGCGTATATTCCATCTCCGAGATTCTTACTCCAGTCCTTACAAGGATTACTGGAGCTTTGCATACTTGTTAGCATCTTTCAGGATTGACAAAACCTTCTGGTTGTATCACATACAACCTTTCCTCAAGAAAATCGTCAAGGAAACAATGTTTTGACATCCTATCTGCAAGATTTCACAAATAATGTAGTAACTGCTAATATAATTCCAACAGACTCTTAGCATCGCTACGAGTGAGAAAGTCTCATCGTAGTCAACTCCTTGAACTTGTCGGAAAACATCTTAGCAACAAGTCGAGCTTTCTTAATGGTGACACTTACCATCATTGTCCATCCTCCTTTTAATCCATTTGTACTCAATAGCCTTATGACCATTGAGTAGTTCTTCCAAAGTCTATACTTTGTTTTCATACATGGATCCTCTCTCGGATTTTATGGCCTCGAGCCATTCGTCGGAATCCGGGCCCACCATCGCTTCTCCATAGCTCGTAGGTTCATTGTTGTCTAGCAACATGACTTCCAAGACAGGATTACGTACCACTCTTAAGTAGTATGCATCCTTGTCGACCTATGAGGTTTGTTAGTGACTTGATCCGAAGTTCCATGATCACTATCATCAGCTTCCACTTCAATTGGTTTAGGCCCCACAGGAACAACTTCCCGTGCCCTGCTACACACTAGTTGAAGTGACGGTTCAATAACCTCATCTCCACCATCCTCCCACTCAATTCTTTCGAGAGAAACTTTTCCTTGAGAAAGGACCTATTTCTAGAAACAATCAATTTTGCTTCCAGATCTGAGATAGGAGGTATACCCAACTATTTTGGTTGTCCTATGAAGATGCATTTATCTGTTTTGGGTTTGAGCTTATTAGGATGAAACTTTTCCACATAAGCATCGCAACCCCAAACTTTCAAGAAATGACAGCTTAGGTTTCTCCAAACCATAGTTCATACGGTGTCATCTCAATGGAATTATGTGGTGCCCTATTTAAAGTGAATGTGGTTGTCTCTAATGCCTAACCCATGAACGGTAGTGGTAATTCGATAAGAGACATCATGGTATGCCCCATATCCAATAGGGTGCATCTATGATGTTCGGACACACCATCACACTATGGTGTTCCAGGCAGTGTTAGTTGTGAAACAATTTCTACAATGTCTTAATTGTGTACCAAACTCGCAACTCAGATATTCATCTCTATGATCATATCATAGACACTTTATCCTCTTGTCATGACGATCTTCAACTTCACTCTGAAATTACTTGAACCTTTCAATAATTCAGACTTGTGTTTCATCAAGTAAATATACTTAGCATCTACTCAAATCAGTTGTGAAGTAAGAACATAACGATATCCAGTGCGTGCCTTAGCACTCATTGGACTGCACACATCAAAATGTATTACTTCCAACAAGTTGCTTTCTCATTCCATCTGCCTGAAAAACGAGGCCGTCATCTTGCCCATGTGGTATGATTTGCATGTCTCAAGTGATTCAAAATCAAGTGAGTCCAAACAATCCATCTGTATGGAGTTTCTTCATGCATATATACCAATAGACATGGTTCGCATGTCTCAATCTTTTCAAAACGAGTGAGTCCAAAGATCCATCAACATGGAGCTTCTTCATGCGTTTTATACCAGTATGACTCAAATGGCAGTGCCACAAGTATGTGGTACTATCATTACTATCTTATATCTTTTGGTATGAACATGTGTATCACTACGATCGAGATTCAATAAACCATTCATTTTAGGTGCAAGACCATTGAAGGTATTATTCAAATAAACAAAGTAACCCTTATTCTCCTTAAATGAACAACCGTATTGCGATAAACATAATCATATCATGCATATGCTCAACGCAAACACCAAATAACAATTATTTAGGTTTAACACCAATCTCTATGGTAGAGGGAGCAGGCGATGCTTGATCACATCAACCTTGGAAACACTTCCAACACACATCATCATCTCACCTTTACCTAGTCTCTGTTTATTTCGTAGCTCTTTTATTTCAAGTTACTAACACTTAGCAACCGAACCGGTATCTTAATACCCTGGTGCTACTAGGAGTACTAGTAAAGTACACATTTAATACAATGTATATCCAATATACTTCTTTCAACCTTGCCAGCCTTCTCATCCACCAAGTATCTAGGGTAGTTCTACTTCAGTGACTGTTCCCTCATTACAGAAGCACTTAGTCTCGGGTTTGGGTTCAACCCTGGGTTTCTTCACTAGAGCAGCAACCGATTTGCCGTTTCATGAAGTATCCCTTCTTTCCCTTGCCCTTCTTGAAACTAGTGGTTTTACTAACCATCAACAACTGATGCTCCTACTTGATTTCTACTTTCGCGGTGTCAAACATTGCGAATTGCTCAAGGATCATCATGTCTATCCCTGATTGTTATAGTTCATCACGAAGCTCTAATAGCTTGGTGGCAATGACTATGGAGAACCATCACTATCACATATGGAAGATAAACTCCCACTCGATTCAAGTGATTGTAGTACTCAGACAATCTGAGCACATGCTCAATGATTGAGCTTTTCTCCCTTAGTTTGCAGGTTAAGAAACTTGTCGGAGGTCTCATACCTCTTGACGTGGGCACGAGCCTGAAACCCCAATTTCAGCTCTTGGAACATCTCATATATTCTGCGACATTTCAAAATCTCTTTGGTGCCTCAATTCTAAACCGTTTAACATTACGCACTAAACTATCACGTAGTCATCAAAACGTGTATGTCAGATGTTCGCAACATCTCGAGGTTCAGCACACCGAGCGGTGCATTAAGGACATAAGCCTTCTGTGCAGCAATGAGGACAATCCTCAGTATACGAACCCAGTCCGCATAATTGCTATTGTCAACTTTCAACTAAATTTTCTCTAGGAACATATCTTAAACAGTAGAACTAAATCTTAAGCTACGACATAATTTGCAAAGACCTTTTGACTATGTTCATGATAATTAAGTTCATCTGATTATTTAATGAACTCTCACTTAGATAGACATACCTCTAGTCATCTAAGTGATACATGATCCGAGTCAACTAGGTCGTGTCCAATCATCACGTGAGATGGACTAGTCATCATCGGTGAACATCTTCATGTTGATCGTATCTGCTATACGACTCATGTTCGACCTTTCGGTCTCTTGTGTTCTGAGGCCATGTCTGTACATGCTAGGCTCGTCAAGTCAACCTAAGTGTTTTGCGTGTGTAAATCTAGCTTACACCCGTTGTATGTGAATGTTAGAATCTATCACACCCGATCATCACGTGGTGCTTCGAAACAATGAACTTTCGCAATGGTGCACAGTTAGGGGGAACACTTTCTTGAAATTTTAATGAGGGATCATCTTATTTATGCTACCGTCTTTCTAAGCAAATAAGATGCAAAAACATGATAAACATCTCATGCAATCAAATAGTGACATGATATGGCCAATATCATTTTGCTCCTTTTGATCTCCATCTTCGGGGCGCCATGATCATCATCGTCACCAGCATGACACCATGATCTCCATCATCATGTCTTCATGAAGTTGTCTCGCCAACTATTACTTCTACTACTATGGCTAACGGTTTAGCAATAAAGTAAAGTAATTACATGGCGTTATTCAATGACATGCAGGTCATACAATAAATTAAGACAACTCCTATAGCTCATGCCGGTTGTCATACTCATCGACATGCAAGTCGTGATTCCTATTACAAGAATATGATCAATCTCATACATCACATATATATCATTCATCACATCCTTTTGGCCATATCACATCACATGGCATATGCTGCAAGAACAAGTTAGACGTCCTCTAATTGTTGTTGCAAGTTTTTTATGTGGCTGCTATAGGTTTTTAGCAAGGACGTTTCTTACCTACGCCAAAACCACAACGTGATATGCCAATTGATATTTACCCTTCATAAGGACCCTTTTCATCGAATCCGATTCGACTAAAGTGGGAGAGACAGACACCTGCTAGCCACCTTATGCAACTAGTGCATGTCAGTCGGTGGAACCTGTCTCACGTAAGCGTATGTGCAAGGTCGGTCCGGGCCGCTTCATCCCACGATGCCGCCGAATCAAGATAAGACTAGTAACGGCAAGTAAATTGACAAAATCGACGCTCACAACAACTTGTGTTCTACTCATGCATAGAAACTACGCATAGACCTAGCTCATGATGCCACTGTTGGGTAACGTAGCAGAAATTCAAAATTTTCCTACGTATCACCAAGATCAATCTAGGAGATTCTAGCAACGAAAGAGAGAATGGAGTGCATCTTCATACCTTTGAAGATCGCGATGCGGAAGCGTCACTAGAACGCGGATGAGGGAGTCATACACGAAGTGATTCAGATCGTGGCCGAATCCGATCTAAGCACCGAACAACGGTGCCTCCGCGTTCAACACACGTACAGCCTGGGGACGTCTCCTCCTTCTTGATCCAGCAAGGGGAGAGGAGAAGTTGAGGGAGAGCTCCGGCAGCACGACGGCGTGGTGGTGGAGCTTGCAGTTTTCCGGCAGGGCTTCGCCAAGCACTACTGAGGAGGAGGTGGAGTTGGAGAGGGGGAGGGCTGCGCCAGGGGCAAGGGGTGAAGTTCCCATGTGCCTCCCCACTATATATAGGGGTGGAGGGGGCTGGTTTAGTGCCCTCCAAGTTCATTGGGGCGTTGGCAAAGGTGGGAGGATAGAAATCCCATCATTTCCTTCCCCACCGATTGCTATCCCCCCTTTTTAGGGATCTTGATCTTATCCCTTCTAAGGGGGGATCTTGGTGCGCCTTGACCAGGGGTGTGGGGCCTTTCCCCAACTATCCACATTCATGTGGGTCCCCCATGCAGGTGGGCCCCACTCTGGAACCTTCTAGAACCTTCCCGGCACAATACCGAAAAATCCCGAACATTTTCCGGTGGCCAAAATAGAACTTCTCATATATAAATCCTTACCTCCGAACCATTCCGGAACTCCTCGTGACGTCCGAGATCTCATCCGGGACTCCAAACAACATTCGGTAACTGCACACTAATCCCCATAACAACTCTAGCGTCACCGAACCTTAAGTGTGTAGACCCTACGGGTTCGGGAATCATGCATACATGACCGAGACAGCTCTTTGGCCAATAACCAACAGCGGGATATGGATACCCATGTTGGCTCCCACATGTTCCACGATGATCTCATCGGATGAACCACGATTTCAAGGATTCAAGCAATCCCGTATACAATTCCCTTTGTCAATCGGTACATTACTTGCCCGAGATTCGATCGTCGGTATCCCAATACCTCGTTCAATCTCGTTACCGGCAAGTCACTTTACTCATTCCATAATGCATGATACCGCGACTAACTACTTAGTCACATTGAGCTCATTATGATGATGCATTACTGAGTGTGCCTAGAGATACCTCTCCATCATATGGAGTGACAAATCCCAGTCTCGATTCGTGCCAACCCAACAGACACTTTCGGAGATACCTGTAGTGTACCTTTATAGCCACCCAGTTACGTTGTGATGTTTGGTACACCCAAAGCATTCCTACGGTATCCGAGAGTTGCACAATCTCATGGTCTAAGGAAATGATACTTGACATTAGAAAAGCTCTTAGCAAACGAACTACACGATGTTGTGCTATGCTTAGGGTTGGGTCTTGTCCATCACATCATTCTCCTAATGATGTGATCCCGTAATCAATGACATCTAATGTCCATGGTCAGGAAACCATAACCATCTATTGATCAACGAGCTAGTCAACTAGAGGCTCACTAGGGACATGTTGTGGTCCATGTATTCACACATGTATTACGGTTTCCAGTTAATACAATTATAGCATGAACAATAGACAATTATCATGAACAAAGAAATATAATAATAACCATTTTATTATTACCTCTAGGGCATATTTCCAACAAGGAATGTATGTCTTCATTGATTGAATATATACGTTAGTTCGTGTGTTGCACATGTAAGTCATCAAAATGCATAAGTGTTAGGATGTGTGTCCCATTCACAGGACATTTGAGGATTCCAAGATATTTAGCTCACACCGCAACTTGCAAAACCTTTTCTCGTCCAAGGGATTTGTGAAGATATCAGCCAATTGCTCTTCAGTGTTGACGTGGATGATATCAATGTCTTCCTTCATAACATGATTTCTGAGGAAGTGATGACGAATCTCAATATGCTTTGTCTTCGAGTGCTGAACTGGATTGTTGGCAATCTTGATGGCACTCTCATTGTCGCAGTAGAGAGGCACATTCTTCAGGTGTATACCATAGTCCTTGAGAGTTTGCTTCATCCAGAGAAGCTGAGCACAGCAAGATCCAGCAGTAATGTATTCGGATTCAGCAGTGGAGAGAGATACACAGTTCTGCTTCTTTGAAGACCAACAGACAAGTGCTCGTCCCAGAAACTGACATGGGCCTGATGTGGACTTGCGATCAACCTTGTCACCAGCATAATCAGCATCTAAGAATCCAACTAGATCAAACTCTAAGCCCTTTGGATACCATAATCCTAGTGTTAGGGTGTAAGCCAAATATCGAAGTATTCGCTTCACAGCTAAGTGATGTGATTCCTTTGGTGCCGCTTGGAAATGGGCACACATGCAAACACTAAGCATTGTATCTGGCCTAGATGCACATAAATAAAGCAAAGAACCAATCATGGAGCGGTATACCTTTTGGTCGAATTCTTTACCATTGTCGTCGGGACCCAGATGACTTTTGGTTGGCATTGGCGTCGTGTATCCTTTGTAGTCTTGCATTCCAAACTTCTTCAGGCAATCTTTGAGATATCTTTCTTGAGAGATGAAGATGCCGTTGTGTTGTTAACGGATTCGGAGACCCAGAAAGAACTTCAGTTCACCCATCATGGACATCTGATATTGCTCTTGCATCATATGACCAAACTCATCACTGTATTTCTTGTTGGTGTAGCCGAAGATAATGTCATCCACATATATTTGGCACACAAACAGTTCACCGTCATATGTCTTCATGAAGAGAGTAGGATCCAGTGAACCAGGTTTGAAGCCTTTGCTCTTCAGGAAGTCCTTGAGCGTATCGCGCGAGGGGCTTGTTTGAGGCCATACAATGCCTTGCTGAGCTTGTACACCATATCAGGATGTTTTGGATCTTCAAAGCCAGGAGGTTGTGCAACATATACTTCTTCTTCTATCTTTCCATTGAGAAAAGCACTCTTCACATCCATTTGATATAGGAGAATGTTGTGATGATTTGCATAGGCAAGCAGTATGCGAATGGCTTCAAGCCTTGCCACAGGAGCAAAAGTTTCATCAAAGTCAATCCCTTCCACTTGAGTGTAGCCTTGAACAACTAGACGAGCTTTGTTTCTGACCACTTGACCATGTTCATCTTGCTTGTTGCGATATATCAATTTGGTGCCAATGATATTGTGCTTTCGAGGATCAGGACGCTTGACCAGTTCCCACACATTGTTCAACTCAAACTGTTGAAGCTCTTCTTGCATGGCTTGAATCCATTTAGGTTCCATGAAGGCTTCAGTCACTTTCGTGGGTTCTGAGATTGAGACGAATGCAAAGTGTACACAGAAATTGGTGAGTTGTGTTGCTCTTTGTGTGGCTCTTGAACGAGTGAGTGGACCAGGTGCATTGAGGCTATTGATCATCTTCTCAATCTGTACTTCATTTGCAACACGAGGATGAGCAGGACGAAGATTTTGTTCATTCTGATCAATGTCATCATTTGGAGGATTATCTTCAGGTTGAGCATGGTCTTCAGGTTGAGTGGAAGCACAAACGATTAGTTCTTCTTCAGCCTGATTCTCAGAGGGTATGATTTCGCCAGTTCCCATTTGCTTGATTGACTCGCTAGGGGATAACTCATCTAGCACATTTGGCAGGTGCTCTCTTTGCGAGCCATTAGTCTCATCGAACCGCACATCCACAGTTTCAACCACTTTATAGTGAAAGAGGTTGAAGACTAGGAGTGCGAATCCTTTCCGTAACCAAGCATAAAACCTTCATGTGCTTTCGGTGCAAATTTTGAAGTGTGATGAGGATCCTTGATCCAGCACCTAGCACCAAATACTCTGAAGTAGCTTACATTGTGTTTCTTACTAGTTAGGAGCTCATATGATGTTTTCTTCAGAAGCTTGTGAAGATAAACGCGGTTGATGATGTGGCAAAGCAGTATCAATGGCTTCAGGCCAGAACTTCCCTGGAGTCTTGTACTCATCAAGCATCGTTCAGGCCATCTCAATAAGAGTTCTGTTCTTGCGCTCAGCGATGCCATTCTGCTAAGGTGTGTAAGGAGCAGAGAACTCATGAGTGATACCCATGGTATCCAGGTAGAGGTCGAGGCCGGTGTTCTTGAACTCAGTGCCGTTGTTGCTTCTGATGTGCTTGATCTTGACACCGTAGTTCGTCATGGCACGGTTGGCAAAGCGTCTAAAGACATCCTGCACTTCAGTCTTGTATAGGATTATATGCACCCAAGTGTATCGAGAGTAATCATCAACAATGACGAAGCCATAGAGGCAAGCAGTAGCATTATGAGTGGAATAGTCAGTAGGGCCAAATAAGTCCATGTGCAACAGCTCGAAGTGTTGAGACGTGGTCATGATTGTCTTCGAGGGATTCTTGGCTCTTGTCATCTTTCCGGCTTCGCAGGCGCCACACAAATGATCCTTCTTGAACTTGACACCTTCGATGCCCACAACATGCTTCTTCTTCGCGAGAGTGTGCAAGTTCCTCATGCCAGCATGCCCTAGCCTTCGATGCCAAAGCCAACATTCTGAAGCTTTTGCTAGAAGACATACGGCCATCTGTGGACCTGCTGAGAAATCTACCATATACAGATCATCTTTTCGATATCCTTCAAAGGCTAGAGACTTGTCATATTCCATCAGTACAAGGCAGTGATATTTTTCCAAATAGCACAATCATGTTTAAGTCACAAAGCATTGAGACAGACATTAAGTTGAAACCAAGGGATTCAACAAGCATCACTTTATCCATGTGCTGATCCCTTGATATTGCAACTCTACCTAGACCCAATACCTTGCTTTTACCAGTGTCAGCAAATGTGATGTGGCTCTTGTCTGATGGACGCAGCGTTGAATCCATTCGATTGCCAGTCATGTGATTAGTGCATCCACTGTCCATAATCCATTCTGAGCACGAGGTGTCGTAGCCTACAGTGAAGTTTGGGGGATAGGCTTCACCAAGCGAGTTGTGAAGCAGAAACATTTGACGAACAAGTGGAACATGGAAATTCAGGTCTTGGTTAGGATAGACAGGATGAGTATCAAGAAAATCTGGAGTGGAATACATAGTAAGATCATTTGGGCATTTTATCTTGCGCCCAACAAGATTTTTAAGGTCTCCAACATTAGCTTTGGATGCTTTTGATTTCCGGCTGGAGACCTTTCCCTGCAAAAGAGAGTTAAGTTTTCTTAACCACCCACATCTTCAGGGGTGGCCTAGAAGCAATGAGTCTAAGTGCAACATCTGAGAATTTTGGCTTCTGAGCCCTAGTAAATAGCCTTGCAGGGGGTGAATAATACTCATGTGAATAAGCAGAAAAGTTCTTGGTTCTATGAACATAGCGGTTTAATGAAACACGCTCATATTCATGGGTCTGAGTATGATTTTCCTGCAAAACATTGACGTTAGGGTGACTCAGATGAGTCCTTGGTCTGTATGAAGCTTTTGGAACGTATGACGCCTTTGGTAGGGGGTTTGTCTTCTTCACAGGTGGTGTCATGATGACATTCACAGGAAGATTCTCAAGGCAACTCTTGGGTACCCATATCTTCTTCATAGGTGACCCATTCCTGTAGTTAGTACCAATATACCTAGCAAACACTTCGCATTCTGATTCTTAAACAATTTATAGTTTGCATCAAAGGATTCATCAATGACAATTGGGTTAGCACAAGTGAAGCCAGATAAGGTGGATGGATCTGCTGGAGGTTCCTTTGCAGCAACCCAGGTGGTTTGGGGGTACTGCTCAGGTTTCCAGTATGACCCATCAACATTCATTTTTCTCTCGAACCCTACACCCTCTTTTTTAGGGTTTCGGTTCAGAATCTGCTTTTTGAGGACATCACATAATGTCTGATGCCCTTTGAGGCTTTTGTACATTCCTGTCTCAAGCAGTGTCTTCAACCTGGCATTCTCATCAGCAATAGTAGTGGTATCCTCAACAGAGGGGTTAGTTACCACATCAGCAGTTGAAGATATTGCAACCGGAGTAGCAGTAGAACATTCAGCAACAGAGGCAGCGTTATCACGCTCAATGCATTTTAGACATGGTGGTTCAAATCCTTCCTGAGCGGGACTGATCTGTTGAGCGCGAAGTGACTCGTTCTCTTTTTGAAGATCTTCATGATCCGATCTCAATTTCTCAACTTCCTGCTTCCTTTGAAGATAAACATAGGAGAGCTTTTCATGAGATGTTGAGAGTGTTTCATGACGACCTTCAACTTCCTGGTACTTAACATGAAGATTTTTTATGTCTTCAATTAAGGACTGAGTCTTAGTCATTTCCGCGTCCAACAGGTCATCGCTTTTGTCTAACAGTTTTTGAATATGTTTCATGGCATTCTGTTGTTCAGTTGCAATTTTAGCAAGTTTTTTGTAGCTGGGTTTGGATTCACCATCAGAGTCATCTTCACTTGATGTTTGAAAGTAAGCATCGCGAGAGTTTACCTTGGCACCACGTGCGATGAAGCAGTAGGTGGGAGCCGAGTCGTTCTCGTCATTAGTGTTGGTGACGGAGTCATTGTCTTCAGTGTTGAAGATGGACTTGGCGACGTAGGCTGTAGCTAGAGCCAGACTTGTGACACCAGAGTCAGACTCCTCCTCAGATTCCACCACTTCCTCCTCAGAAGTAGACTCCTCCTCTGAATCCATTTCCTTGCCAACAAAAGCACGTGCCTTGCCTAATGAGCTCTTCTTGTGTGATGAAGACTTAGAGGAAGATTTGGAAGAAGACTTTGAGGATTTCTTCTTCTTCTTTTCATCAGAATCATATTCTTTGCTCTTTTTTTTTCTTCTTCTCATTGTCCCACTGTGGACATTCAGGGATGTAGTGGCCAGGTTTCTTGCACTTGTGACAGGTTATTTTCTTGTTGTCATAGGTGGAAGCTTCATCGTCCCTTGATCTGGTTCGTGAAGACTTTCTGAAGTTTTTCTTCCTAGTGAATCTCTGGAACTTCGTCACAAGCATAGCAAGCTCCTTTCCAATGTCTTCAGGATCATCAGAATTGCAGTCAGAATCTTCTCCAGATGAGGAAGCCACAGCCTTTGCCTTCAAGGCACGAGTTCGGCCGTAGTTGGGGCCATAGATATCTCATTTCTTAGATAGCTGGTACTCATGTGTGTTGAGCCTCTTGAGTATGTCAGACGGATCGAGTGTCTTGAAATCAGGGCGTTCTTGTATCATCAGGGCTAAGGTGTCAAATGAGCTGTCAAGAGATCTCAGCAGTGTCTTCACAATTTCATGCTTCATAATGTCAGTTGCACCGAGTGCACGAAGCTCATTGGTGATATCAGTGAGGCGATCAAATGTGAGCTGGACATTCTTGTTGTCGTGTCTTTTGAAGCGGTTGAAGAGGTTGCGAAGAGTACTGATTCGTTGATCACGCTATGTTGAGACGCCTTCATTGACCTTGGAGAGCCAGTCCCAGACTAGCTTCGACGTTTCCAGAGCGCTCACATGGCCATACTGCCCTTTAGTTAGATGACCACAGATGATGTTCTTGGCGGTAGAGTCCAGTTGAATGAACTTCTTCACATCAGCGGGGGTGACACCTTCACCAGTCTTGGGAACGCCATTCTTGACGACATACCACAGATCGACATCAATGGCTTCAAGATGCATGCGCATCCTATTCTTCCAGTAGGGATATTTAGTGCCATCAAAGATGGGACACGCAGCGGAGACCTTGATTATCCCTGCAGTCGACATAGCTAAAACTCCAGGTGGTTAAACTGAATCACACAGAATAAGGGAGTACCTTGCTCTGATACCAATTGGAAGTGCTAGTTATCGACTAGAGGGGGGGTGAATAGGCGATTTTTATGAACGTCTTCAAAACATGGGAGTTTCGAAGATAAACAGGAGAAACAACACTATTCGTATGCAGCGGAAGGTAGACTACACTAGAGAAGCCATAGTCAAGTATTCAATGAAGTGAAAGCACGAAGACTATTAGCAGCTAGGTAGTAAGGATCAGGGTGGAAGATAGTATGAAGTCAATCAGGATAAGTAGTCAAACAGATTATGCAAGCAGGCAATGACTTCACGAACACAAACTATAAGTAAAGAGAAGTGAGAGATAGAACCAGTAGCTTCAGGAAGACAGTGGTTTGTTCGACCAGTTCCAGTTGCTGTGACAACTGTACGTCTGGTTAGGGAGGCTGAGATTTAACTCAGAAGACCGCGTCTTCACCTTATTCCCCTTGAGCTAAGGACACCTAGTCCCCGCCCAATCACTCTGGTAAGTCTTCAAGGTAGACTTCCAATGACTCTTGGATGCTCAGAACGCGACACCTAACCGGCTAGAGGATTCACAGCCCTCAAGTGTAACAAGTCTTTAGATCACGCGGACAGAAAGACTTTAGTGATGGCAAACACTCTCTGGGCTCTGGGTGGTTTGGGCTTTGTCCTTGCAAGGATTCTCTCTCTCAAAGGCTTCGGAGGTGGGTTACTCTCAAACGACAAAAGCTGTATCTAACTCTGAGCAGCCACCAATTTATGGTGTAGGGGGTGGGCTATTTATAGCCACTAGGCAACCCGACCTGATTTGTCCAAAATGACCCTGGGTCACTAAGGAACTGACACGTGTTGCAACGGTCAGATTTCAAACACACGCGGCAGCTTGACTTGGGCTACAAGTAAAGCTGACTTATCCGACTCTGGATAAGATTTGCTCTCATTGTCTTCGCTCGAAGACATAGGATTTGGTTGAGCATCACTTCAGTCACTCTGACTTTGTTCACTTGGTCCCCACTTAACAGTGCGGTGGTTCCTATGACTCAACAAAGAAGAAAAGGAAACAATGAAGCAACTAAGTCTTCGTGCTCCATAGTCTTCACTTAATGTCTTCTCATGTCATAGTCTTCAATGTGAATATATTCATAGACCACCATTGTCTTCAATGTCTTCACACATTTTTAGGTGTCATCTCCGGTAGGTAAACCGAATCAATGAGGGACTACTACCTGTGTTATCCTGCAATTCTCACAAACACATTAGTCCCTCAACCGGGTTTGTCGTCAATACTCCAAAACCAACTAGGGGTGGCACTAGATGCACTTACAAAAGCCCTCACGGCGAATTCCTCAGTCTGCTCCTCCTCCTCCAAAGTCCTCAGCTCCTCCGACAAAATCTTCAGCTGCTCCTACAAAATCCTCTGCACCTGTGCATCTTGCCACGTGCCAAAGGACAACTGGCATCTGTATTGCCTCAGGAGCATCTGCTAGCTCCACTACTCACCAAATTCCTCAGTCGGCCCCTCTCTGTTGAAGAAAAAGGCCACTGCTGGACGAGGCCTTCGACCAAGTCCTCAAAAGAAGCAAGTTGCCTTCCAAGTACCCTCTGATGACGATGAGGCTGATGATGAAGAAACTTGCCGAAATCATCAGAGACAGGCAAGCCAGGGCCGCTAGAGCCAAAGGCAGCAATGTGCCACTGCTATTGGATCCAAAGTTGATCCTCGACTTCATTGACTTATGGCACAAGGACCCTAACACGCCTTTGCTGGAGATGAACCTCATTCCTGGTCAAAGTCATGTTTTGACTCACTTCATTGAGGAAGAGAAGTGGAAATATGAACAAGGTAGACAACTGAAGAAAGCGCAGTATAAGAAACAACGCTACCTCAAGGACAATGTCCTCACTCTTACACCTGAACAACTCATTGCTTTGCAAACTGATATCAAGCAACTGAGTGATGATTTCAATCGGTACTATGCTGATTGGAAGGGAGCAAAGGTTTGGTTCGTCAATTTGAAGAAGACATTTACTTCAACTGCTACTGCACTTGTGCACGTTGAAATTCCTCAGGCTGAAGCATCTGCTCAGCCCACAGAAGAACATGCCAGCATCGCTGATGTCAGTCAGGCTGCTGAAGAAAATGAGAGTACCAGAGCTGATGACTGCATTCCACCCACTGAAGAAATTGCCAGGGCATCCACTAGTGGTGCTCCTGAAGAAAAAGAAGAAGTCAGGGCAACTGCATCAGTTGCGCCTAAAGAAAATGAACCAAAGTCCTCTGCACCATCTGCGCCTACACCGGCACCAATCCTTCCATCTGCATTAGATGTGAAGAAGACCAAGGCTGCAGAGCATGCAATGATGAAAAAGAGGAAGGCATCAGCTTCATCAGATTCTTCAGCTCCGAAGAAAATGAAGCCTTTGACAAGTTCAGCTGAAAATCCAATTGATGCCGTTCCTGTCTCTTACATGCCATCAAAGGACCTTGTTCCGTTTGGTGAAGATTATGTGATTCTCGAGGAATCCGATGAAGAAACTCTTTCTGCTGCTTTGATAGAACAGTTGGATGAAGAAATTGAAGTGGATAGAATCCCTTCAACCCCAGTTGTTTCCTCACCTATGCCTCAGTTCACTGCTGAAGAGGCAGGTGTTGAAGAAAATGGAAGATGAGGATGTGGACATTGGCTATACCACGCATGTACTGAATGATGACTTTTGGGAAAGTCAGCACCCCAACTCTCTGTTGTTCACTCCACTCCAAGCAATTCCTCAGTCTCCTGCTGCTACTGAAGTGCAAATGGGATCTGATGAACCTGAAGCTACTCCGTCTGTCCATGAAGAGATTCCAGCCACTAGTGCTGAAGAAATTGTAAATCAAGAATTGATGACCCAGGCTGAAACTGAAGAAGTGCCAGAAATTCCTCAGCATGAGGAACCTGAGATTGTGATTCCTGAGGTGGTAATGCAGTTAACTGACACCCCTCAACCCAAGCCAAAGGATCCCTTCTCCAAGAAGCAAAAATTCAAGGCTGGTGATTTCTTCGGTGAGCGGGTGTTCTTCACTGAATTCAACCCCTATGACAATGCTCGTCTTAGAAGGAAGTGCTTCTGGACTTCCAGCCAGGCCAACTTCTATTCTTCACTGCTTTACAACAAGGACAAAGTCTTCGACCACGAGCATATTCCTCACGTGGACATGGAATAAATGCCTTGCTTCACACCAGTCCTCGGCATGATTCATGATGCAGGTCTGCTTAACTTTTGCACTGACATCCTTGACTGGAATGAAGAGCTAATTCTTCAGTTCTATGCGATGCTGCATATCACTGGTGAAGCAAATGACATCAACACTTGGGTGTTGGACTGGATGACCAAAAACACTCACTACAAGGCACCAGCCTCTGAATTGCTTCGTGCCTTGCCACTCAGTCCTCCACCTAAAGGTTCTCATTGTCTGTATGATGAGCCTGAACTCACTGATCACTATACGCAAGTGCTCATGAAGCCACTGAAGCCTGGTCAAGCCCCAAGGACCAAATTCCTCGTGTAGGATTTGCTGTATGTGCCTAGAACCACATACTAACAAAGACTATGAGTTCTATCAAAGGTCATGACTCATCTGATGAAGAAATTGTGGGGATGATGAAGAATATGCTATTCAACATCATGCATGGCATCCCGATCAATTACCATGATTTCTTCATGAGGACTCTCACAAATGTTGCACTTTCACCGTTTGAGCTGAAGCCTTACGCTCCATGGATCATGAGATTCCTCAGATCAAGGTCTTCACTCAACTACAAGGCTGACACTCTCAACCATGGCAGCTACTTGCCCCCTATTGAAGTCCTCAAGCAGACAAATTCCTCATCTGATGAGAAGGGCAAGTCACCAGCCGTAATCGATGAAGGCATTCATCCATTGGATGGTCAGTTCCGCAAAGCTGCATCTTACTCCACCAATGATGACTCTGCCACTCATGATTCTGCTGCCAATGCTCCCAAGTCAAGTCCTCAAGCTACTTCTCCTCGAGTAATGACTGGCCGTGAACTGCTTATAAGTCTTCACCAGAAGGTGGAGCGAAACCACAAATGGGTTAAGCGTCAGTTTGGCTCTATTCTTCACAACATGACTTCTACACATAATGCAGTGAAGAAAAACCATTACTACCTCCATGAAGTTTTCAATCACACTTGGGCTACTCTGTCACATCTGTATGGTGAAGAAGATCTGAAGCAAATGGGCTTCAAAGAAGACTTTGACTAGTCTGGTCCTCCGCCGAAGAAGCTCAAGAAGGTCAAGGTTCCTCCCTTGGTCACCAGTTCATATTCTTCATCCCGCAACACAGACGAGTACGAAGACTTGGACGACACTGCAGCAGGCCCTACATCGACTCAAGACCCCAACAATGCTGGCGCTCCTCCATCTTCATGATATTCTTTAGGGGCGTTAGTCCTCATTTTCAACCCTTTTGGTCATTCGATGACAAAGGGGGAGAAATTTGAGTTAGTCTTCAAGCGGGTCTATCTTATATGGGCGTTTTTTGTCTAAGTTACAACTCTCGTTCTTTTGATGACTTTGCTGGATCGAGTTGTAATCTTAAACACTATGGTGGCTTGATACTTTTGCTGAGTTCTTCTGCATGCTTATTCTTCATTAAATGTCAATGCACGCATGTTGAATTACATCAGTCACCATATTTCATCATGCATTTCAAATTCTTCAAATTATATGTCAAATGCGTGTATGAATTACAAGATATAGGGGGAGATCTCCATGATTATACTCTTCAAGTGTGCATTGCTTCAAAAGCAAATTCCTCATTATGCACATCTTCAGGGGGAGTTCTTCTATATATTGCAATCAAATTCCTCAATATTAGTATTTACACTTCATATGTTATCCCCGTTGAAAACTTAACCTATATTGTCATCAATCACCAAAAAAGGGGGAGATTGTAAGTGCATCTAGTGCCCCTTAGTGATTTTGGTGTATTGAAGACTTATAGGTTAAGGGACTGATGCGTTTGTGAGTGTACACAGGTCTATAAGTCTATGAGGAGTTTGATATTTACAGAGAAATTCGACCCCTAAAAATGAAGTTCTTCAACTGAAGACTTTGGAATTCTGAAGACTTTCTGAAGACTTTGAAAGTGAAGAAATCGGTGTGACCTTGAAGACTTGGTAATCATTCGAGGAACATGAAGCGTGAAGACTTTGTTTTTACTGTTTCTTTTTCTCTTTCTTGAGTCATAGGAAACACCGTACTGTTAAAGGGGGTCGAGGAAATACTAAGGAAAAATTTCCATGTGATGCTCAACTCAAAATCCTAAACCTACCAATCCCTTCGAGTGAAGCCATTGGAAATCTCACACAGTTCAGTCATATTCTTCAGTGACAGAGATGAAGTTCTTCTGGTCTCTGAGGAATTTGTCCTGACTGAGGAGTTAGGAATTCGCCAGTGCGGATTGCCTACATAGTGAGGAACATGATAGCCCTGAAGTATTTGAGAGTCAAATATTCTGACCGTTGTTGTGCTACGCGCTAGCTGTCCCAAAATATCTACCCACCTAACGGTCATATCAGACAAGGGCATTTATATCTTATCATGTCGGGCTGCTCCCTTGGCTATAAATAGCCGCCCCCTACAACCACTAGTTGGTTGGCTGCTCTGAGAGAAACTAACACTTGTCATTTGAGAACAACCCATCCTCCGAGGACTTTGAGCGAAAATCATCAAGTGAGGAAAACCCAAACCCCAAACCTACAAAACCCCAAAGTGATTGAGCATCACTGAAGAGATTGATCCTGTGTGGATCCGACGCTTGTTTCCTTTGAAGACTTCTTCCAGACGGTTAGGCGTCAAGGTCTAGAGCATCCAAGAGGAATTGTGGATCGCCGAGTGACCGAGTTTGTGAAGGTTCGGAAGTCACCTGAAGACTTACCACGAGTGATTGGGCGAGGTCTATGTGACTTTAGCTCAAGGAGAATACGTTGAGGACTAGGTGTCCTGGACTGTGTGTTCAGGACTGGGTGTCCGGGACTGTGTGTCCTCGAGTTTAAATACTCAGCCGCTCCAACCAGATGTACAACTGAGACAGCAGTTGGAACTGGTCTACCAAATCATTGTCTTCACCGAGCTTACTGGTTCTATTTCCTCAACTCTTTCATTTCCTCGTAACTGTTGTTGTGTGCTTGTTCATATCTGTTTGAAGACTTTGACTGAAGACTTTCTCAATTTCCTCAGTTCAATTTCTTCAGTCTGTCCGTCTTCATCTTGTGTTATCATGTGCTTATGCTTTCTGTACTCTGTGTTGGTCTTCATTTCATCATGATGACTATGCGTGTGTTCTGCTATGTTTACTTTTGAGTACTTATTCCGCTGCAACTAGTTCTTCATTTAGGAATTTCCTCACCAGCAAATTCCTCAGCAAAGAATTCATAAAAATCGCCTATTCACCCCCCCTCTAGTCGATATAATGCACTTTCAGTAAGCCCCCTCCGCCCCTCTTCACTTTCCCTCCTTCTTCTACTGCATATGTAGGCATATGTAAACCCCCTTCTCCATGGATCTAGCACAAATCCATGGAGAAGCTGCTTCAAAAAGAGGTGAATCTGACACATCACACCACCCTCCCCCCATGAATGACATATCTGCAACTGAAAACAAGTACCACGAATTACTGTGCAACTAACCATGGATAGAAGCCTACTATTTCCTAGTTGTGCAACTAAACACAAGTCATTTAGGTTTAGTTGCACAGCTGCCTAGTTGCACACTAAACATGGTTTGAAACCAACTTTACTGAATATGATGCATGTCAACCAAGTTTCCTCCGCCTGGATGTGTTAAACAAGCCAACTAAAACAAGTTCTCTGGCCAATTAAAACATGATTAAAGCCAACTCAAGAAGCATTGTAGCCAAAAACTAAACATGCATTCTACCAACTTGTAGTTATTGTTTGCAAATGAACAAATTGACTGTCCAAAAGATATGTGCAACAAAAAATTCATAAATGTGCAACTGAACATGCATCCCAGCCAACTGAACCTGTATTCTGGCAACTCAGCATGCATGCTAGCCAAACTAAAACATGCATTGTACCCCACATGTACTGGATATTTGTGAGTGAACACTTTAAAAAACCTGAAGTATATGTGCAATAAAAACATGTTTTCTGGCCAACTAAACATGCATGTTGGCCAAAACTGGAAAAATGTATCCTGGCCAACTGAGACATCTATTCCAGCCAACTGAACACATTGACTGTCCAACTGAACATGCATGTTGGCCAAAACTGAAAAATGCATCCTGGACAACTGAGACATCTATTCTAGCCAACTAAACACATTGACTGTCCAACTGAACATGCATGCTGGCCAACTGAAAAAATGCATCCTGGCAACTGAGACATCTATTCTAGCGAAAACCAGAAATCTGTAGTATGACAGCAAAAACACAAGAACTTTTGTCCATAGCTAATGAAGCCACAAACCATATTAAAATAGGCACACATATAATCTTGTCCCACACATATATTCTGGTCCCACACCTGTTGCAAAGCTATAGTGTAAAAATATATTCAATATACTACGATGAAAACATATAACTATAATCTGTCATCCAATTCTTCTTTCTTCTTTCACCTGGATTTTCCATCTCAAATGTAGCATTAAATTATGTGCAAAAAAATATGAATCAGCTCCTTGCCAAACAGAAAACCTGCAGATCATTGCAACAAACAGAGGAAAAAAGTTAGAAAACTCTATAGTAAAAAGAAGTCATGTTCTTGCCAGCTATTTACTACAAACTGCGCAACTAACATAACAACTCTATGCAAACAAAAAAATGCATAACTGTTATAATAATGATTCTGCTATAGCCATGTAACTTTTGCAACTAAGATTGTCATAATGGTGTGCAACTGCCTATTTACTAAGTTTTTAGGTTGTTTGAAACACTCTTTCGTGGTTTTTAACAACTGATGACATCACTTTCTTCTTTTTTTATGTACAGGGAGTGTGTGGCAGCATCCAAAAAAAGGAAAAAATTTGCTTGATCTCAATGGGTTGCCTCCTGATCTCAATGAGCTTCCTCATGACATGTATCAGCAGCAACCCAGCATACCACAAGGAAATTGGAAAGAAAATGGGCGATTTGTTTACTACACGCAGGCAAGTCGTGGTGGTAACCCTATGGGCCATGACAATGTGGCATGACAGTCATCAGCCCGTGGTGCCCGTGTAGTGGTGTCTTTGCAGTCAGAGAGGCATACTCTTGATGACACAGGAACTGCGGCAAATGTTCCTGGTCCAACCAGGACTGAGCTAGGAGCTGGGGCTGTTGACGGAGCTGTGCAAGGAGAAGAAGGAGAGTATGAGGCTGCTTCTCAACCTATGGAACCCTATGTTGGCATGAGGTTTGACAGCCTTCAAATTGCTAAGGATCACTACAACAGCTACGCCCTACGGATGGGTTTCTCTGTCAAGATGAACACCTCTAAGCGGACACATTACACCAGTGTATTAGTAAAACAGAAGTTTTGCTGCAACAAGTTCAAGAAGCCCAAAGCTGATGATGATGAGGAAATGGAAGATGAACCTCCAATCTTTGCTGAAGAGGAGGCTGGTCCTAGTAAGAAGAAGAAGAAACGGAAACGCAAGACAATAAAGCAGACACAATGCAAGGCAAAAATGTTGGTGAAGCTGATAGATGGGCGATGGGAGGTGACACACTTTGTTCTTGACCACAATCATCCGCTGGTGAACAAACCTTTGTTGTCCAAATACTTGAGATCCCACCCAGGCATCTCACCTGATGAAAAGGAGTTTTTGCACATCTTGTATAACTGCAACTTGACTACAGGTGTGTTTCTATATCCCTTACAGAATTAAGTTTCCCTCTAGGCAGTCCAGTGTGCAACTATTATGGTACTCCTATGCAACTGAAATGTCTTAACTGTGCAACTGGTGTCCAACTTCCCATGATGTTTCTATATCACTTTGGTGCTTGTTTGCAACTAGATTACCTTCACTGTGCAACTACACAATGTCCTGTATGCAAAGTGCAAAGTGTTTTTAAAAAGGCGCAACTAGGTGTCCATTTCTTGCAATTATCTTATGTGCCAACACATGTCCTATTACTGTGCAGCTGGATGTGCGCATTCGTGCGACTAAAAAAGGATATATTGTTTTATTTTTGTATTATGCAGGACGTATGATGCGTATAATGGCAGAGTTCTATGGATCTGAGATGATGGTGCTGTTCGGACCAAAGGCAATAACAAATCTGTGTACAAGTTTCCGTAGAGATGACACAAAGGAGGGTGACATGATTAAGACAATTGTGCACTTCAAGGATATACAGAAAACCGATCCAGACTTCTTCTATAAGGTAAAATATGATGAAGAGGACAGAGTTGTCAACATATTTTGGGTGGATGGCTTAGCTCAAAAAGCTTATGCTGAGGTGTACCACGATTGCATATCGTTTGACACTACCTACATGATCAACATGTATAATATGTTGTTCGCACCCTTCATTGGAATAAACCGACATGGCCAATCTTTAATGCTCGGTTGCATGTTTGTGAGGCAGGAGTTGTCATCGAGCTTTGATTGGGTCTTCCAAGCATTCCTAGAGGCTATGGGTGGCAAACCTCCTGACAACTTCATAACCGATTAGGATGGTGCAATGAGGTAGTCAATACAAAGCATCTTTCCAATGATCGTGCATCGATGTTGTCGATGGCACATCATGAAGAAGGCACAGGAAAAGGTTGGTTGGCTGCTGTGCTGGAATCCGGGGATCTATAATGATTTCAACTACTGTGTTGACTTTAGCTTCACTCCAGACGAGTTTGAACATAATTGGGCTGGGTTAATGATGAAGTACGAGGCTATGACACACACACACTTTGAGAAGTTGTACGAATATAGGTCAACTTGGGTGCCGTGCTACTTCAAACACAGGTTCTTCCCCTTCCTACATTCTACATAGCGTAGTGAGGGGTTCAACGCCGTCCTAAAGAGATATGTGAACCCACACAACTCAATGCTGAACTTCGTCAAGCAATATGAAAAAATTCAGAATCACATCCTTGCCAAGGAAGGCTGCAATGATTACAGGACACAACACCTTGAGATTGAGCTGTGGTCCAACTTCCCAATAGAGAAGCAAGCTTACGAAACCTACACTAGGGACCTTTACCGCAAGTTCAGAGAAGACTTTGAGCTGATTGGACGTTATAATGTGTTCCAAGTTGGTGCTGATATTTTTGAGCTCAGACCAAACTAGGAATTTGTTGCCAAATATGGTTCTCGAAACTACTTGGTGCATGCAAGGGTGGAGGAGGGTTCCTATTTGTGTGAGTGCTGAAAAATGGACAAGGACGACATCCTCTGTTGCCACATCCTCAAGGTGTTCACCCATATTGGAGTTGATGTCCTACCGGAAAGGTACCTGCTAAGACGGTGGACACCTACTGTTGTACCTAGTGCGCCAGGGACTGGGTATGACCAACCGGATGAAATGCCTCCTCAATCAAAGAAGCAGATAAGGGAGAGGAACATGATATATGATTTTCGAAAACTAGCAAAGTTTGCGAGTGGTTCTGATGCAGCACAAGCTATTGTATACAAGCATATGCACGGAGCACGTACCGAGATCGGGCACCTGAACAAGTCCAAGAAAAAGAAAAAAAACGACCACTGCTATGGGGCCATCAGATGATGGCAACCCTCAAGGACCTCCTCCACCTCCAGGCCCAGGCCCTACACGGCATGCTCCGCCACCTCCTCCTCCGCCTGGCCCAACAAGCAGTGGCCCGCGTGCTCCTCCCAATGTCCCTATAGGGAGTACTCACGGGCCTCATCATCCAGGTAATTAACTGCCCAGCACCCCATCTCTCCTGGTGTGTGATTTCAGTTGCACACATCATGGTGCCTAGTTGCAAAAAACATGCTACTCAGTTGCGCATGCTATGTTAGTTCGAGCATCAAGATAAACAACTAACTGGCTGATACGTCTCCAACGTATCTATAATTTATGAAGTATTCATGCTATTATATTATCTGTTTTGGATGTTTATGGGCTTTACTAAGAACTTTTATATTATTTTGGGGACTAACCTATTAACCGGAGGCCCAGCCCAAATTGTTGTTTTCTTGCCTATTTTAGTGTTTTGAAGAAAAGGAATATCAAACGGAGTCCAAATGGAATGAAACCTTCGGGAGAGTTATTTTTGGAATGGAAGCAATCTAGGAGACTTGGAGCGAAAGTCAGAGAAGCTTCGAGGTGGCCACGGGGCAGGGAGGCGCGCCCTACCGCCTGGGCGTGCCCCACCCTCGTGGGCCCCTTGTGGCTCCCCTGACCGACTTCTTTCGCCTATATATGTCCATTTACCCTAAAAACATCGAGCGGCACAATAGATCGAGAGTTCCGCCGCCACAAGCCTCTGTAGCCACCAAAAACCAATCGGGACCCTGTTCCGGCACCCTACCGGAGGGGGATCACTCACCGGTGGCCATCTTCATCATCCCGACACTCTCCATGACGAGGAGGGAGTAGTTCACCCTCGAGGCTGAGGGTATGTACCAGTAGCTATGTGTTTGATCTCTCTCTCTCTCTCTCTCTTGTGTTCTTGAGGTGGTACGATCTTGATGTATCGCGAGCTTTGCTATTATAGTTGGATCTTATGATGTTTCTCCCCCTCTACTCTCTTGTAATGGATTGAGTTTTCCCTTTGAAGTTATCTTATCGGATTGTGTCTTTAAGGATTTGAGAACACTTGATGTATGTATTGCATGTGCTTATCTGTGGTGACAATGGGATATTCATGTGATCTACTTGATGTATGTTTTGGTGATCAACTTGCGGGTTCACCTTGTGAACTTATGCATAGGGGTTGGCACACGTTCTCATCTTGACTCTTTGGTAGAAACTTTGGGGCACTCTTTGAAGTACTTTGTGTTGGTTGAATAGGTGAATCTGAGATTGTGTGATGCATTTCGTATAATCATGCCCACGGATACTTGAGGTGACATTGGAGTATCTAGGTGACATTAGGGTTTTGGTTGATTTATGTCTTAAGGTGTTATTCTAGTATGAACTCTATGATAGATCGAACAGAAAGAATAGCTTCGTGTTATTTTACTACGGACTCTTGAATAGATCGATCAGAAAGGATAACTTTGAGGTGGTTTCGTACCCTACAATAATCTCTTCATTTGTTCTCTGCTATTAGTGACTTTGGAGTGACTCTTTGTTGCATGCTGAGGGATAGTTATATGATCCAGTTATGTTATTATTGTTGAGAAAACTTTCACTAGTGAAAGTACGAACCTTAGGCCTTGTTTCCTAGAATTGCAATACCGTTTACGCTCACTTTTATCATTAGTTACCTTGCTATTTTTATATTTTCAGATTACAAATACTCATATCTACCATCCATATTGCACTTGTATCACCATCTCTTCACTGAACTAGTGCACCTATACAATTTACCATTGTATTGGGTGTGTTGGGGACACAAGAGACTCTTTGTTATTTGGTTGCATGGTTGTTTGAGAGAGACCATCTTCATCCTACGCCTCCCACGGATTGATAAACCTTAGGTCATCCACTTGAGGGAAATTTGCTACTGTCCTACAAACCTCTGCACTTGGAGGCCCAACAACGTCTACGAGGGGATGCGGCCGAAGCATCCATAGCTTAGCAATTATGTTCTTATAGATAAGGATTAGACGGATGTAGACAACCAAGAAATCTAAGGTGAACCAATAGAAATAGAGTCTGGTGGAAGCGGTCATCCCGTGGGGAGAGACTCAAGAATATGATAATATGATGACTCCGCTGCGCTGCTCTGCTGACTAGCCGTTTCCTCTTCTAAGTAAATAACCAGCTTCAGTTCATGCTCCTTGCTGGCATAACCATATTAAGCTGCATTGGATAAATTGCATAGTAGACATCACTGTTTTTTCTTGTTCTGGCTATAGTTGATGGCAACCCTCGAGGACCTCCTCCACCTCCAGGCCCTACACATCATGGTCCTCTACCTCCTCCCCCGCCTGGCCCAACAAGCAGTGCCCCGCGTGCTCCTCCCAATGGCCCTACATGGGGTACTCAGGGGGCTCGTCATCCAGGTAATTACCTGCCCCAACTCCCTAAGCAAGTGTGTGTGTGATTTCAGTTGCGCACATCATGGTGCCCGGTTGCACAGAACAGGCTACCCAGTTGCGCGTGCTCTGTTAGTTCAAGCATCAAGACAAACAACTAACTTGCTTTTTCCTGTTCTGGCTACAGGTGATTACCACCCAAGTGCCATGATGGGCCGTGCTACTACAGGTTTTCTTTTAAACTTAATTTGTACACAACAACCAGTTAGTTGCACAACATAAGTTGTGTGGTTGTAGAGAACATCAGTCGTGGTTGCGCGAAAAAAACTAAACTTTTTATATGATTATTCCACAGGTGATCAAACACAAGCTCGTGATGGTCCTGCCCCGTTGGAGGCTGCATCCCCGACACAAGCATATGATGATTTTGTGCCTAGGGATCCTCCAAGGTCTACTACAAAGGGTAGGGCGAAGATTCGACGGTACAAAACGGTGCTGGAGCTACACCCAAAGAAGAAAAACAAATGCAGCCACTGCCAATCTACATAGCACATTGCTGGTGTGTGTCCACTCAGGCTGTTGTGATTCTCTTGTATCGTTTGTATCAAAAAAGGGAAAAGGAAAAGGAATGGTGGTTTTTGAACAATTTAGGGGCCAAAAGTGGACACATTCAGCAAATATGTTTTCTCTTCTCTAAGTTGTTTTCCTTGAATTACTTAATGCACTGTGTAAAAATGGTTGCTATTTGTGCCTTTGTTGGCAAATTGTTTAATATTTAGTTGTCGAAGAATTGTATGCCTAGTTCTCGTAATGTGTGAACAAAAGTGATGACATTGTGTTGCAACAGAATTACTATTAATATGCAACTACAGAATGTTTCTAAAAATTGTGCAAACTAGCAAGGCATGAAAAAAGGGCAAAGAATAAAAAAGAGTATTGACCTAGTCCTTTTCGTATCTCAGCAACTTCCTCCATGGGGCGGAGTTGTGCGTGCTGGTGACCCAATCATATGCCAGCTTCTTCCTGATGTTGAGTACTTCCTTGGGCTCATAGTTGGGCAATAGGCTCCCGTTCCACTCAGTGGCGTTAAGCAATGCGAACAGACCACACTCATTGCTGCAGTGGGGAAAAAGAAAAAATGTTGGAGGCTTTTAAAACCAATAAAACGATGTACTATGTGGCACTGTGCAACTAATTATGTGTCACTATGCAACTACTTATGTGGCACTGTGCAACTAATTATGTGGCATTGTGCAACTAATTATGTGGCACTGTGCAACTACTGATGTTCAACTGTGCAACTGGCTAGATGATCCATGAGAAAGTCATAAAAATGAAAAACAGATTTCAAACTAGTTGTGTGTCTTAAAAAACTAAATATTGTACATGTAGGAAATTTTAAAAGGCTACAGATTGATTGAAAAGAATAGAGAAGAATGTAATGCTTATTGTCTTACTTGCCAAGATGCTTTGGTACGTCGATGTCAATAATCTGGAAGTGCTCGATGCTCTGCTTTGGGTAATGTCGGAGTAAATGACCACGGGTAGCCTAGCCGGCTCCCTTTGGCCCTCAGAAAAAACAACGGGCCGACCGAGCCTTGATGCACCCAAGACACGGGGCCGCCTTCTTCTGGCCGGCTATCACATAGGCCGGCTGCCGGAAGGCGGCCCAGCCATAAAACTCCCTTGGAGGACGCCACGATAGGGCCAGCTCTGATAAGCCGACCTTGGAAGGGCCGACTCTAAGGAACCGGCCTTAGAAGGGCCGACTCTAAGAAGCTGGCCTTAGAAGATCGACTCCAAGAAGCCGGCCCCTGGTAGGCGGCCATGGGCCGTACCCTAAAAGTCTGCCCCCCATAACGGTGATGGGACAGGGCGTGGCTACAGTGGACCGTGCCACCCCCGAATCCCGGAACACGCATGGTTACAGTACGCCGTATGGGGTGGCCATCTCCCGTCCGGCGTAGCACTGTTGCCATGCAGATCATGACGCCATCCACGATGGGTTGCCAGTACGGCCCGTAGGCGGCGGGCCCCTTCGGTCAGAGAGACATCCGAAGGCGGCCTGACCTCCCCCAGCCGACCTGAGGCCGGGCCGGCTTCCTATAGCCGGCTTGCTCCCCTCCTCGGGGCGCGCGCACCATTAAGGAGACAAGACGAGGTACGGCTACAGTGAGAGCCCGCAAGGCGGCGGCACTGTAGCCATGCTTACCTCGACAAAGCCCTCGTCATCAGAGGCGAGGCAACAGTAACCAGCCCCCGACAAGACCCTCATGCGGTGGGGCCGGCCTGTCGACCAATGGCCCGGTAGCCGGCGGGACCCACCAGTCGGCGGGCCCCAGTAGCCGGCAGAGAAGCCGGCAGACGTAGACGCTGATGGCCTGGACCCACGACCAGCCGGATTACCATTGTACCCCTGGGGGGTAGGCCTATATAAACCCCCCGGGACACCCATGCAAAGGGTGGATCTGATAGAGTTTTAGACACCACCATAGGGAGAGAAGAGAGCTAGCCTTGCCCTTCTTCCTCCTCCCACCGAACAGCTCAAGGAGCCTCTTGTAGCTTCTTACCGATCTAGTGATCATGTGGAGAACCCCCAAAGTAGGAGTAGGGGTATTATCTCCACGGAGAGCCCCGAACCTGGGTAAGGTCCGTCGGCGTGCATGTCTTCGCCCTATCCCGTTTCCAGGCACCGGCGATGTCTTATTGGCTCCCATAATGATAAGCCATCCGTTGGCATATGTTGCACCTACCACCCGACATTTGGCGTCCACTGTGGGGCCAGGTGCACCATCGTCCGGAGACCTGCTCTGGACGGGAACCCTTTTCCTCCCCAGCGAGCGTAGCCAGCCCGGCACGCCCGATGGCGCTTGCCCCGACGCGCTGCAAAGCATCAACGACGCCTGCGCAGCGAGCTGCCTCGCCGATCTTCTTGGCGAGCCTCGCATCTCCGACGAGCCTGCATCCGACGCAGGCACAGGCTGCCCCGAGAGCCGCTTCATCAGCCTTCTCGACCAGCTCCACGTTTCCGGCGAGCCTACCGTGGACCTGGAGTCGGTCGGCTCCACCAACCCGATGCTTGTCGACTCCGACACAGCATCGCTCGATGCCTTCCCCACCAATGTGATCATCTTCGACGACCCTCTCCCTCGGGCTGACAGTGGCGGCAGCACCGTCACCGAAGTGCTAGTCATCAGCCAAGGCGTCACCTCCGACGAGAACGCCCACGGCGCCCTGCAGGCAACGCTGCATGATCTGTCCGCCCCCATCCCGGCAGACGCTGACGCTGAGACGCTGGAGGCACGCTGCCTTGCCCTCCTCGCGGAGGGCCAGAGGATAGCCTCCATGAGATGCCTCACGGAAGCCCACCAGTGCGAAGTCGACCGCGCCGCCTCCAGAAGGGCCAAGCCGAGTCGACGTCGTCAAGAAACGCGGTGCGGCCATCGCCAGCATGCTGGGAGTGGACCGCCCAGTCTATGCCACGCCCGTTGAGAATCTACGCGCCGCCCAGTCGATCGTAGATGAGCTAAACGGACTGGGGGCCGACGAGCTTCCCTACATGACCAGACGCATCCAATAGCTGATCGACGTGGCCGCAGAGCGGCACGAAGCCGACGTCCGAGCTGGAAGCCCCCCTCGCCGAGAGCACGGCGCGACATCGCGTACGCCGACTACGGGCGGCGCCCGTACAAGACAAGAGAAGGAGCCGGCTGCTAGCCGCGGCCGGACTCGAATCACCATCGACCGCGACGCAGAAGGCCGTCCCCGAGGTGTGGAACGACAAGGCGATCCGCCTCCTCCTCCGCCTCGTGGGGAGAGATATCCCACCCCGCCGCCTGTCGCGCATCCGACTCTCAGCGGCCGACTTGGTCGCCGCGAAGGAGTCGGCGAGAATGATGCCCGCCATCGGATCGACCGCCTTGCGCGATCCCTGGCCCTGGAAGAAGAAGATGATATCGGCCCGCCTTGTTTCGGCCCCCGCATCCGTGACGAGCCCTTCCCCAAAGGGTTCTCGCTCCCAAGAGACACGCCCAAGTACAACGGCTCCGTGAAGCCGGAAGATTGGTTGATCGACTACTCCACCGCGGTTCGCATAGCAAACAGCAACAGACGCGTTGCCGTGAAATATGTCCCCCTGATGCTCCAAGGCACGGCGCGCACCTGGCTCAACAGCCTCAAGCCTTACAGCATCAACAGCCGACTGGACTTCACCGAAGCCTTCATATGCAACTTCACCAGCACCTACAAACGGGCTCCCAAGCCCCGACAGCTCTCCTTGTGCATACAAGGGCCCAATGAATCGACCCGCGACTACCTCACGCATTGGGCCGAGCTCTGCAACTCCTGCGAAGGGGTGCACGAGGTTCAGGCCATAGAGTACTTCACCGCCGGGTGCAGAGAGGGCACTCTCCTCAAGCACCGACTCCTCTGCGACGAGCCGGCTACCCTCGACGAGCTACTGATCATAGCGGACAAGTATGCCACGGCCGACTCTTCAATGAAGACTGAGCTCCGGGTAGACACCTCTGGAAAAGTGTTGGCGCCGGCTCCCAAGACACCAGCTGGAGAATCAAGCCGGTGCCCGTATCAAAGCGACCACAAACGCAAGGCTCCTATGCCACCTTCCACTAGCCGGTAGGTGGCTACAGTCAAAGATGAGCAGCCTGAGGGACGGCCGGCTCCCAAGAAGCAGAAGGGCGGCAGGCCGGCTTGGCAGCCGGCTTTCTCCTACGAGCAAACCCTCGATGCCCCCTGCAAGTTCCACAGCGGCGCGAAGCCGTCCAACCACACAACTCGGAAGTGCCATTGGCTCACCCGAATCTCCAAGGGCGAAGGGCTATTGCCGCCTCCGCCTGCAGGCCAGCCGCCTCCTGCCCCGCAGCAGCCGGCCGCTCAGCCAGCAGTCGGAGCTATCCAAGATGAGTTCCCCGATGAGCAAGCCGCCTATGTCGTGTTTATCAGCCAGATAGAAGATCGGCGCAGTCGGCGCCGATAGCAGCAAGAAGTCAACGCGGTCGCCTCCAATAACCCCGAGTTTATGCACTGGTCAGAGAATCCCATCAGCTGGAGCCGGGCTGACCACCCAGAGGTGATGCCGTCTCCTGGATCCTATGCCTTGGTTTTGGATGCCACCCTTGCGACAGAAAGGCGTGCTGCCCATTTCTCCCGCGTGCTGATAGATGGCGGGAGCAGTATCAACATACTGTATCGAGATACCATGGAGAAGCTCAACATCAAGCTGAAGCAAGTCATGCCAAGCCGGACTGTGTTCCACGACATCGTACCCGGCTTGTCCTGCTCACCAATCGTCAAGATCAAGATGGATGTCCTCTTTGGGGGCAAAGATCATTTCCGCCGAGAGGCAATATGGTTTGAGGTAGTGGATCTGGAGAGCCCGTACCACGCGTTGCTTGGCCGACCAGCGTTGGCCAAGTTTATGGCTGTGCCCCACTATGCCTACCTCAAGATGAAGATGCCGAGTTCCAAGGGCATCATCACCATAGCCGGAGACTATAAGAAGTCTTCTGAGTGTGCAGCAGCCAGCAGCCGGCTGGCCGAGTCCCTCGTGATCGACGAAGAAAAGAAGATGCTGAATCGAGTTGTGGCCTTGGCTGGCAATCAGCCGGCCCTGTCTCCTAACCCCAAAGAATGTGAAGCTCAAGGTTCTTTCCAGCCGGCCAAGGAGACAAAGAAGATGCCCCTGGACCCGGAGCACCCGGAGAGGCACACTGTCGTGGGCATAGGCCTTGACAGCAAATAGGAAGGCGAGCTCGTCGATTTCCTCCATGAGAATCGGGACATCTTTGCATGGTCTCCCAAAGACATGCCGGGTGTTCCGACGGATTTCGCTGAGCACAAGCTACATGTCCGACCTAACGTCAAGCCGGTCAGGCAGCCCTTGTGCCGCCTGTCAGAAGAGAAGAGAAGAGTTATCGGTGAAGAGATAGCCCGGCTCCTAGCAACTAGATTCATTATGGAAGTGTTCTTTCCTGAATGGCTGGCCAACCCAGTCTTAGTGTTAAAGAAGAACAAGAAATGGCGCATGTGCATTGACTACACCAGCCTCAACAAAGCCTGCCCTAAGGATCCGTTTGCCCTGCCAAGGATTGACCAAGTGATAGACTCCACAGCCGGATGCGAGTTGTTGAGTTTCTTGGATGCTTACTCAGGCTACCACCAGATAAAGTTGGACCCAGCTGCTCGCTTGAAGACCGCCTTCATCACCCCATTCGGAGCTTTCTGTTACCTGACCATGACATTCGGCTTGAGAAATGCCGGTGCCACCTTTCAGCGTTGCATGCAGAAATGTCTCCTCAAGCAACTCGGCAGAAATGTCCACATCTACGTAGACGATGTCGTGGTGAAGACGGAGAAGCGCGGCACCCTGCTGGAAGACCTCAAGGAGACCTTTGAGAATTTGCGCCGGTTTCAGATCAAGCTCAACCCGGAGAAGTGCGTGTTCGGGGTACCAGCCGGCCAGCTTCTAGGCTTCCTGGTCTCTGAGCGCGGCATCGAATGCAACCCAGTGAAGATCAAGGCCATAGAGAGAATGAAGATCCCTACCAAGCTGCGAGATGTCCAAAAGTTCACCGGACGCCTGGCATCTTTGAACTGCTTCATCAGCTGGCTCGGAGAGAAGGCTCTCCCCCTCTACCGACTCATGAAGAAGTCCACTCACTTTGAGTGGAATGACCAGGCGGACCAAGCTTTCCACGAGCTGAAGAAGATGTTGTCCACACCGCCTGTCTTGGCGGCCCCAACTGAGAAGGAGCCCATGTTCCTCTACATTGCCGCCACCAGCCGGGTGGTCAGTACAGTCATCATGGTCCAGCGTCCAGAAGAAGGTCGAGCTCAGCTAGTCCAGAGGCCAGTATATTATTTGAGTGAAGTATTGTCCACCTCAAAGCAGAACTACCCGCACTATCAGAAAATGTGCTACGGAGTGTACTTCGCCTCCAAGAAACTCAAGCCCTACTTTCAAGAGCATCCCATCACGGTCGTATGCACTGCCCCGCTTGCCGAGATCATAGGCAGCCGGGATGCATCCGGCCGAGTGGCGAAATGGGCCATTGCGCTGGCTCCTTACACAATCTACTATCAGCCCCGCACCGCCATCAAGTCCCAAGCATTGGCCGACTTCCTCGTCGACTGGGCCGAGACCCAGTACCTGCCGCCGGCTCCCGACTCCACTCATTGGCGGATGTATTTTGACGGATCCAAGATGCGCACCGACTTGGGAGCCGGCATCGTCCTCACCTCTCCCAAAGGCGACAAACTCAGATACACATTGCAAATCCACTTTACCACCTCCAACAATATGGCCGAGTACGAGGCGCTCATACGCGGGCTCCGCCGGATCCTGTGTTATGGCGACTCGGACTTAGTGGTTCAGCAATCATCCGGCGACTGGGACGCCAAGGACGCAAACATGGCAAGCTATTGTTTCCTCGTTCAGCAGATCAGCGGATATTTCGAGGGGTGCGAGTTCCTTCACGTGCCACGGGCCGACAATGAGCAAGCAGATGCCCTGGCACGATTAGGCTCCACCCGGCAAGCTATACCAACCGGCGTCGCCCTCCAGCGCCTCCTCAAGCCATCTGTCAAGCCGTCTCCGGAATCCAGTTCCATCTTCGTGCCGCCTGACCCCGACGCAGTCGGATCCGACTTCGAGGACCAGGCAGGCGGCCCGGGGACTGCTATAGTCGAACCCGGCCCGGGGACTGCAGCAACACAGCAGGCGGAGGCCGACTCCAACTCCTCACAACCCAGCCCGCCCACCCTGGTTGCAGTAGCCGTTTTGGCAATCAAAGAAGTCACAGCTCCATCATGGGATTAGCCCATCCTCCATTTCCTGATAAATGGAGAGCTGCCGACTGACGAGATCTCGGCAAGACAAGTCCAACGCCGAGCCGGAGCATACACAATAATGAACCGAGAGCTTGTTAGGCGCAGTGCTACCGAAGTCTTCCAGCGTTGCGTCGAGCCAGAGAAAGGCATAGAAATCCTCGAAGACATCCACCAAGGCGATTGCGGCCACCATGCCGCCTCCAGGGCGCTCATTGCCAAGGCCTTCCACCATGGATTCTTCTGGCCAACTGCTTTGCAGGATGCGAAGGAATTAGTCAAACACTGCAAAGGGTGCCAAGTCTTCGGCTCCAAGCAACACCTGCCGGCTTCTGCACTCAAGACCATCTCCATCACTTGGCCTTTTGCCGTCTCGGGGCTGGACATGGTCGGCCCATTCAAGACGGCGCGCGGCGGCATGACGCATCTGCTTGTCGCCGTGGACAAATTTACCAAGTGGATTGAAGCAAAGCCGATCAAGAAACTGAACGGGGCGACTGCCGTGACATTCATTGCAGACATTACAACCCGGTATGGAGTACCACACAGCATCATCACCGACAACGACACAAATTTTGCCAAGGGAGCACTGGCACGTTTCTGCGTGATACAGGGCATCCAACTGGACTTAGCGTCCGTTGCCCACCCGCAGTCAAACAGCCAAGTCGAGCGAGCAAACGGCCTCATCCTCTCCGGCATCAAGCCCCGACTGGTCGTGCCACTGGAGCATTCGGCCGGCTGCTGGCTCGACGAGCTACCGGCCGTCCTCTGAAGTCTGCGCACTACCCCAAACAAGTCAACTGGCTTCACCCCCTTCTTCCTTGTATATGGTGCCGAGGCTGTCAACCCAACTGACATCGAGTTCGACTCACCTCGGGTCACCATGTACACGGAGGTGGAGGCTAAGAAAGCACGAGAAGACGGCGCCGACTTGCTGGAAGAAAGCCAGCTGTTATCCCTCAGCCGGTCCGCCGTCTACCAGCAAGGTCTACGCCGTTACCACAGTCGAAGGGTCAAGCCAAGAGCTTTCCAAGAGGGAGACCTTGTGCTCCGGCTGATACAGCGAACAGCCGGCCAGCACAAGCTCTCGGCCCCTCGGGAAGGCCCCTTCGTCATCAGCCGGGCTCTAGGAAACGACTCCTACTACCTAATCGACGCGCAGAAGCCGAAGGCACGCAAGAGAGACGACTCCGGCAAGGAGTCGGAGCGTCCGTGGAACGCCAATCTTCTTCGAATATTTTACAGTTGAAATGCAGTATGTATCACGCTACCCTTTGTATTAAGTATGAGACAACGGGCTCCCCGAGGAGTTCTCGGGGACTACCCTATTTTATCTATGTATGCCGGGTATCATACCCATGGTTATGCCACTACATTCATTTTTTCGTCCGGCACCGGGTTCGACTAGTCGGCCCAGGGAATTGCCGCCTTGAGTTATGTCCAAGTTCTACCTGCAGTCAGACAAGTAATGTGCCGGCACCCAAGCCCTCTCTTGCGAAAGTCACAGCTCAAAGAATCGGCTGCCCGACTAGCAAGATCCAAAGGCGGAAAGGATGCCCACATGAAAAATGGCTAAGGACTAACGAACTTACATAACACAAGCCGGCTCCCCTCTCACCAATTGGCTGTCGAAGCAGCCGGCTGGCCGGCTTCCCTTCCTACTCCGCTACAATCTAAGAAAGCTTGAGTACTTGCCTTCCCATACGGCCGAACTCCTTACCCAGCCACAGACTGCAGAGCAGCTGTCCGGCTGGGAAGGCGGCAACCAAGGGAAGGCAGCAAAGGAAAAAAGCCGAAAGATAAAAAGCAAGTAGGAATGGAAGCCAAGCACATGCATAATAATATTTACACAAAAGACCTTCGAGAGGCCGGCATTCAACAAAGTTTGAATACACCCCCAGTGGGTGGAATTGCACAAAGTTAATAAAACTTTTCAAAGAGTGACAAGCAGGAAAGTAAAAACAGCGAATCAAGCCAGGGGAGCGCCCGAGGCGTCAGGAAGATTGGTGGAGACGACGGTGTCGGCTGGAGGAGTGGTCGGCTGGTGAGTCTCGGCCTGGTCGTCGCCGGTGGCAGGCGGAGCATTCGCACGCGCCTCGTTGCTGGAGGCATGGTTAGGCTGAGGCTGGCTGGCTACTTCGACATCTGGCACAGCGTCTTCGTTGTCTTCCTCCTCTTCGTCCTCGCCCTTGTCTCTGGAGTCGATCTCCTCTGCCGAGTCTTCACCGTCGGCCGGGTTCAGCCCGAACCATTCCTCCGGCTGTGCGACGCCATTCTCGTTCACCTCAGGAGCAAAGGCGCTGGTGTCGGTAAATTCGGCGATCGCCGAGGCGCGCTGGATGATAGCCGACCGCACCGCCTCCAGCTCCTCGTCAGCCTCCTGCCGCTAGGTGCGCAGCTGGTCCAAGTTCAGCCCAGGGTACCAAGCCCGGACAAACGCCAGCGCCCGTCGGGCGCCGAACCGAGCTGCTGAAGCCTTCCAGGCCTTGAGACGGCCGACTGCTACCTCCAGCCAGTCGGCAGTACGGCTGGGGGTGCGAGGAATTACTTCGCCAGGCCAAAGGGCGACCAGCACCTGTGCTCCGGCACGCTGAAGCCGGCGGAACATGCGGTAGGCCGGCTGGAGGCGGGCTTGGATCGCCAGAAGCTGCTCCTCAAGAGACCGGTTGGCATCCGGTGCAATCTCAACCCCAGCCTGCCGCCGGGCCTCACGATGAGCTTCGATGGCTTGGTTGGCGGCGACGGAGTAGCCAGGAAAGTACTCTTCACAAAGAAGAAAGAAACAGAGCAAGTCAGGAGATAAACTGGCTTACAAGGACAAGCAAAAGAACGAAGAAGAAGGCGGCCTACCATCAACCAAATCCTTGACTCGGCCGTAGCCTTCGCTCAGAGATTGCCTTGCCTCGGCCCAGCTCGCCGCCTCAGTTTCATATTCGGCTTTGAGGGCAGCCTCGCTGTCCTGCGCCGCCCTCAGGGCCGCCTTGTGGCTTTCCTCCTGGTCGGCCAGTTTCTTGGCTAGGCGGTCATGCTCCTGATCCAATGCGCTGAACTCACCCTCCTTGGTGCGAAGGGCGGTCTGGGCCACACCCAGCTGCTGCCTCAAGTCGGTGTTGGCTCCTGCCAATATGAAAAAGAAGAAATTAAGAAAGAAGTCGGCAAGAAAGATCCGACCCGACTGCTCAGCAGTCGGCCTGAATCTCGGGTACTACACCTAGTGGGTGCGCTGACGCGCCCCCACATGAGATAAAAGGACAAACACACTCACGCCGGCTCTCCGACAGATCGGCGGCCTTTTGGTTCACCTCCCGGACCTGGGAGTTAAAGGTAGCGGCGTGGAGGTTGTGATAATCCTGCAAACAGGATGAAGAAGCGAGCAAGAGCAAGCCATTAAAACAAAGTCTTCGAAGAAGTTCCAAGCCGCCTGCTCAGCAGCCGACTCGGAACTCGGGGACTACACCCAGTGGGTGCGCTGATGCGCCCCCATGGAAGAAATCAAGAACAAGAAAACTCACCCGAACGACCGCCCATGTCACAAGGAACTCTTGGGTGCAGTGCTTCAGCGCGGTGCCCTGAGCCTGAAGCCGGCTACAGACATCTTGCGCCGCCAGGCTCAACGCGGCTGTCCCTCCGCCCGGCGTCCACCCTGGGGAGCTGACGGTGGCCGACTCCAGATCGTGCGACAACGAGCTGGAGCCGGTGGCCCCCTGTGGATCCGGCTCTGAAGCCGCCCTTCCCGCGCACCGACGAGTCGGCGACAAGACCACAAGATCCGTCCTTGCAGTCGGCTCTCCTCCAGCCAGCTGCTCAGGCGGCACCTCGGGCTGGCCGCCTTGGCCGGTCCCGACCGACGGAGGCAGCACCACTTCTCCCTCTAGGACGACTACTTCGCCTCCCTCCCTCTCCATCGCCGGCGGGTCATGGCCGATTTCCTCCGACGGAGGCACCGGGATGTCCGGGGCCACGGAGCGGAGGGGGATGACGAGCTGCGGAGGCTGGCTGCACAGGGCCTCCGCCGCCCTCTCTGCCGCCTCGGCTTCCGCCTGGGCCCTGGCTGCCGCGTCGGCCTGCGCCTCGGCCGACTCCGCCGTCGTCTCCTGGGCCGACTTGGTGGCGGCCGCCCTCCGCTCCTCCGCCTCCTGTTCCTCCCGCACCTCCCGCGTTCCGCTCCATCGCCGCCTGAAGCTCGTCGCGGGGATCTATGCGGTGAGAGCCCGCAGATCCTCCCGCCCCGCCGACTATGGAGGCGGCGGTAGTCTGCTCAAGAGAGAGAGAGGCCCTAGTTGGCGAAGCAGAGAAAGGACTTAGAAGAGCATCGACCAAAGAAAGAAAGAAAAGCATGTAAGGACCAGAACTTACGCCAAGACCGCCTGCGGCTGCTTCACCACCTTGCGGAAGCAGGCCGCCTTCGCGGCCGCCTCGTCCCGCTTGGTGGCTGCCGCGGACCCCTTGTACTTCTTCGGCCGGCCGCCGAAGAGAGTCGACGCTGCCCGACGCTTCTGCGCGCCGCCTCGTAAGGTCGGCCCGCCGGACGGGCCGGCGCCTTGGGGGTCAGTCGCCGGCTGGCAGCGCGGAATGGGCTCGGCCTCGTCATCATCGGGCCAGTCATCAAAGCCGGCGGTGAAGTCAGGGCCGCGTGTCTCGCCGCCTACCCCTACGGCGTTGTCGTCCAGGGCGGCCGCCCCCAAGTCGGGGTCGTCAAGATCGTCCACCACGTGGTCCGGGGCGAACTCCGGCCCAGCGGTCCCGACCGAAGGATGAAGCAGGGGATTCTGATTGAAGACAGGCCGACTGGTCAGTAGCCGGCCGAAAATAACCCGGCAACAAGAAAAAGAAGAAAGGAAAGAAAAGGCTTACCAAGGGCGGGGGGTTGGCGCGAGAGTATGGTTCCTTGCCATACTGCCACTCCTCGGTGAGCTTGCAGTTGGCGATGTAGTTCACCAGGTAAGATACCTCATCATAAGGCATCTCTTTGGTGCTGAGCCGGCTTGGGTCGAAGCGGCCTCTCATCTGACAGATCAGATGAGGGCGGCCTTGGAGCGGGAGTACCCGATGCTCGATGAAGGCGGCAATCAAGTCGGTCCCAGTCAGGCGCTCCGACTGGATAAGCACCCGAAGCCGGGCGACGGCACCAGCTCCAGCCGGCGTCAGCGAGCTGGCCCGGAAGGACCACGAAGGCTGCCTCCCAGGCGGCGGGCCGGCTACGTAAGCCGGCAAGTTGACGTAGTCACCGTTCGGGGCGACGTTCTTCACGTAAAAATAAGACTTTTGCCAGAGCTTCACCGACTGGACCAGCGCGATAGGAGGGAATGGGTTGTCGGCGATGGACCTCCGCATGGCGATGAAGGCGCCGCATGGAGCCGGCACGCCTGTGACGACCGTGCCGAGCTTGGATTGGAAAAACTCCCCCTAGAGCTTGATGGTGGGGAGGACGCCGAGGAAACCTTCGCACAAGGTGACGAAGGCCAACAGCAGCACCACCGTGTTGGGGGTGAGGTGGTGCGGCTGGAGATGATAGAAGTCGAGAAACGCGTGGAAGAAGCCGCTCGCGGGGAGGCCAGCGCTGCATAGGCAATGCGAGTAGAAGATCACTCACTCGCCCTCCTCCGGCGCCAGCGAAACCTCCCTCGCTAGCGCAAGGCAGACCCGCACAAGATCTTCGCCCAGCAGCCGCCGCGTCTTGCGGAGAAAATCGATGTGGTCGTCGCGGACGTTGGTGCCGTCCCAGGAGCCCAACGTTGGAGCCATGACGGCAATGGGGCAACGGTAAGCGCGGCGATGGAGAGCGCTCGGCGCGGAGGCGGCGAGCTTGTGGCGTGCTGGAAAGAACAAAGAGTGGCGGAGCGGAAGCACGGCGGAAAGCTACCGTGATGGAGAAGAAGAGGGAGGTGGCGGAGTGAGGGCAAGCGTGCGAACGACTGCCGCCCCTACTTATAGCCTCGTGCAGCGAAGCCGAGGAGGCGAGGCGCGGGGGAGGCATGGGATTAACTGCGCCCACTCCCACACAACCCGCGATTATTATGCCTTTATGACGAGTGGGAACCGCCGCTGGAAGACGTGCGGTCGGTTTGGGCCATAGAAGATCCGCGCACGGGTCGAGGCGTGGAAGTGGTGGGCCCCGGCCTGCGGCGGCGTTTCGTCACACGCGTGGGCTGGCAGGCCCTTCCTGCCAAAGGGTGCCACGTGGCGCGCGGTTGGCGGGCGATCAGCCCACCGCCTGGCTAGCGCGTCGGATTTCGAGGAGGCTTCCCCGAGAAGGCACGCGCAAGAGAAGTCGACTCCTAGCTGCCGGCTCTTCGGGATAGGAAGCTGGCCGAGCTTCTTGATTCCTCCTTCAGCTGCGAAGCCCAAACAGCTTCGGGGACTACTATCGGAGTAAATGACTACGAGTAGCCTAGCCGGCTCTCTTTGGCCCTCAGAAAAAACAACGGGCCGACCGAGCCTTGATGCACCCAAGACACGGGGCCGCCTTCTTCCGGCCGGCTATCACATAGGCCGGCTGCCGGAAGGCGGCCCAGCCATAAAACTCCCTTGGAGGATGCCACGATAGGGCCGGCTCCGATAAGCCGTCCTTAGAAGGGCCGACTCTAAGGAGCCGGCCTTAGAAGGGCCGACTCTAAGAAGCCGGCCTTAGAAGATCGACTCCAAGAAGCCGGCCCCTGGGGGCGGCCATGGGCCGTACCCTAAAAGTCTGCCCCCCATAACGGTGATGGGACAGGGCGTGGCTACAGTGGACCCTGCCACCCCCGAATCCCGGAACACGCATGGCTACAGTACGCCGTACGGGCGGCCATCTCCCGTCCGGCGTAGCACTGTTGCCATGCAGATCATGACGCCATCCACGACGGGTTGCCAGTACGGCCCATAGGCGGCGGGCCCCTTCGGTCAGAGAGACATCCGAAGGCGGCCTGACCTCCCCCAGCCGTCCTGAGGCCGGGCCGGCTTCCTATAGCCAGCTTGCTCCCCTCCTCGGGGCGCGCGCACCATTAAGGAGACAAGACGAGGTAAGGCTACAGTGAGAGCCTGCAAGGTGGCGGCACTGTAGCCATGCTTACCTCGACAAAGCCCTCGTCATCAGAGGTGAGGCAACAGTAACCAGCCCCCGACAAGACCCCCATGCGGTGGGGCCGGCCTGTCGACCAATGGCCCAGCCGCCGGTGGGACCCACTAGTCGGCGGGCCCCAGTAGCCGGCGAAGAAGCCGGCGGACGTAGACGCTGATGGCCTGGACCCATGACCAGCTGGATTACCATTGTACCCCTGAGGGGTAGGCCTATATAAACCCCCCGGGACACCCATGCAAAGGGTGGATCTGATAGAGTTTTAGACACCACCATAGGGAGAGAAGAGAGCTAGCCTTGTCCTTCTTCCTCCTTCCACCGAATAGCTCAAGGAGCCTCTTGTAGCTTCTTATCGATCTAGTGATCATGCGGAGACCCCGCAAAGCAGGAGTAGGGGTATTATCTCCACGGAGAGCCCCCAACCTGGGTAAGATTCGCCGGCGTGCATGTCTTCGCCTTATCACGTTTCCAGGCACCGGCGATGTCTTACTGGCTCCCACAATGATAAGCCATCCGTTGGCATATGTCGCACCTACCACCCGACAGGTAATGCTTCCTCCATAGCTGGCGTACTGCCCCCGCGATCGTAGAGGCGGTGTTCATCAACTCAATGTCTTCTAGCTTCCTGTTTGAATCAAGGACTTTGAAACGTCCGTCCCTCAAGTTGATGTTGAAGACCCAATAATGCCTGCCTCCTTCACGGTCGTTTACATTATCGCACTCAAGCACTGGCAGCATGACCTGCACGCGTGAATGGTTCAGACACAGATACACATTGTAGGTAAGAAAAAACACTACAAAAATGAGATGTGAAAGTTGAAACAGGTTGGCAGAAGGTATTTGCCAACTAATAGATGTGTCATGTACAAATGAACATGCCGTGGGTGCCAAATATGAGATGGATCATGTGGGCACAACACTCACCAAATCTTTCTTGTCGAGATGGTTCTTGTATTCAAACTTCTTGTTTATCTCATTCACATTGTAGATCCCCTGCTGTAAGTTGATCTGCAGAAATTATAAACATGCCTCAACCTCCTTTCTATATGAAAAGACTCCCTGGTTGGTCAACATAAGTGGTACACAAAAAGGAAGAGGGTATAAAGTTTTTGAAAAACTTATAGAAAACCTCAGTGGCATAACGACTTTCTTTGACCCTTCTGGTAAGTTATCCATGATGTGTATGATTCGAGTCTCAATAACAAATTTTTAAAGCCACTGCTTTGGCTTCATGGAATCAACTAACTCCTTCAAAGAATGTAGAAATTACCATACCTGATTATCTCAGGGCTGCATTTTTTTAAAAACAAATGAAAGACAAAGTTAGCTTGAAGGGTCACATAAAGAAAGAAAAAATGTGTATTAAGAAAAACAAGAGTGTGCAATTTAAAGCACTGTTCTGTGCAACATGCTCTGCTTGCTGTGCAACTAAGTGGGTGGTATTGTGCAACTGAAAAAGATATGTATATAGGTTGTGGGGAGTTGGCTTGCCTGGTATTCTCATCATCTAGTAGACTAATAGACAGCCAAACCCCAACTAAGAAGACTAATAGACAGCCAAACCCCAACTAAGCAGACTAATAGACAACCAACCTAGTACAAACAGGAAGCCAACTAAGCATGACACCTAGTGCTTAGTACCACCCAGCCAAAAAAACTGTAAAACATGAGGACAGCCAACTACTACAGTGATCCAGCCAACTAGGCAGTCAACCTTGTGCAACTGCACAACTTATAAGCCAACTACTTCCGCTAAGGCAAGAAATAACTAGGCAGAAAAATAGTTAACTAAAGCCAGCCAGCTGAGTATGATAATTTGTGCAACTGGGACAAACAAAAGGACTAGGACAAAAGAAATGCAAAACAGGAAGCAGAGCAACTTTGTGCAACTCAACAACATATGGACAACCAACCTAATAGTACAAAACAGGAAGCAAACCTAAGCATGACAACTAGTGCAAAAAAACAAAACATGTGGATAGCCAACTAGTATATGGATGCAGCCAACTAATCAGGCAACTTGTGCAACTGAACGACGCATAGACAGCCAACCTAGCACAAAACAGCAAGCAAACTAAGCAGGGCAACTAGTGTCCAGTGTAGAACACATGGACAACCAACTAGTATAGTGATGCAGTGTGACGCCCGGATAATTAAGCTACAGTGATCCCCCGCTAATGATGACACATCACCTCGGTTACTGTTGATAAACTCTAGATAATTCAAAACCAAAACAAATTCAAAATTTAATTAAAGGAAAACAATAAAAGTTTTCAAACATTAAAATAAAAATGTTCGATTTGTACTAGATATTACATAGATAATTATGGTGTAGAGGACACAACTTTATAAAATGCATAAATATTTTAAATTGAATTAAAACAGAAGAGAAAATAAATAAGAGAAAGAAAATACAAAAGAGAAAAACAAACAAAAAAAGGAAAAGCACCCCCCCCCAGGGGGGGCTCCGGCCCAGCAGGCCACCGGCCCAACTGGGCCACGACCCACCAGGCCGGCCCATCCCTGCACCCCCATAAACCACCCCCGCTCCCCACTCGCCCCACCGACACCCCCCACTCCTCTCCCCCAAAATATCCCCCCCCTCTCTCTCGATTGGATCGGGATCAAGAGGAGGAGGCCGCCGACGCCGCCGTGCGCTGCCGCCTCGTCATCGTACGCCGCCGCCCGGAGCCCACGCCGCCTCGCCGGACTTCCCCACTGGCTTGCCTCCCGCTCCGTCGCGTCGTCCCCGTCGACCATCCCGACCCCCACTGCCCCGTCCCTACTCCCCGCTGTGAGCACGCGCCCCTCTCCTCCTCCGTCTCCCTCGCGCTCGCGTCGCCTGACCCTCGTTGCCACGCCCCCGGCGTGCCCCACTGCGACCACGGACACCCCGTGCTAGATGCGCCCGCGCACCGCATGCCCGCCCCTGCATCGCCTCGCCTCCCCCATTGTCGGCGTCGACCTTGCCCCGCTCCTGCACCCCCCTGCGTCCGCGAAGATGCCATGCCCGCGGCCACCTCCGGCGCTCTGGTGCCCTGCTCCTGCCCCTTGCCCCGCCAAGCCGCGGTTGCCTCACCGCGTCGCACCCTGGCGGCCGTCGCCCGTGTGCCTGGGGCTGCCCCTTTGGGCGCCTGGCGCCGCCCGCCCCGTAAACCGTTCGCCCGCGCCCGTTTGGCCCCAGGGGCCTATGACAAGCAGGCCCCACGCTCAGAATGTTTTACTAATAATAATACTAATAAAATAAATGAATAATAATTTAATTAGTTAATTAATTAAAGAATTAATTAACTTAACTAATTTTGATTAATTAAACTAAACGACTAATTAAACTAATTAATCATGATTAGTTAGACTAGTCAATGACAAACGGGACCCACATGTCAGTTTGACCAGTCAACACCCCTATTGACTGCTGACGTCATGCTGACATCAGCATACAGTATTCTGGATAATGTTGGTTTAAAATAATTAAGTAAATTCTAAAAATGATTAAATCTTTTAAAATTAATATAAAATAAACCGTAGCTCGGATGGAACAACTTTGTACATGAAAGTTGCTCAGAACGACGAGACGAATCCAGATACGCAGCCCGTTCGTCCGCCACGTGTCCCTAGCATAGTGAACCTGCAACATTTCACCTCCGGTTCATCTGTCCGAAAATGCGAAACACCGGGGATACTTTCCCGGATGTTTCCCCCCTTCGCCGGTATCACATCCTACTGCGTTAGGGCACACCCAACCCCATTACTTTTCTTCCCCCTCTTCTCTTCGGTAGACTACGAGACCGACGCTGCTACTGCCCAGTTCGACTACGGAGTTGACGACCCCTCCTTCTTGCCAGAGCAACCAGGCAAGCCCTCCTCCCCCCCGTGATCACCAGATATCACCTATTCTCCTCTATACTACTTGCATTAGAATAGTGTAGCATGTTACTGCTTTTCGTTAATCCTATTCTGATGCATAGCTTGTCATTGTTGCTACATCTGTTGATACCTTACCAGCAATCCTAAATACTTAGTATAGGATGCTAGTTTATCATCTGTGGCCCTACATTCTTGTCAGTCTGCCTTGCTATACTATCGGGCCGTGATCACTCGGGAGGTGATCACGGGTATATACTATACATACATACATACTATATAGATGGTGACTAAAGTCGGGTTGACTCATTGAGTACCCGCAAGTGATTCAGATATGGGGGCTGGAAGGACAGGTGGCTCCATCCCAGTAGAGGTGGGCCTGGGTTCCCGACGGCCCCCAACTATTACTATGTGGCAGAGCGACAGGGCAGGCTGAGGCCACCTAGGAGACAAGTGGGCCTGGCCCTAGTCGGTGTCCGCGGTTATTTCATAATAACACGCTTAACGAGATCTTGGTATTTGATCTAAATCTGGCCACTGGCCTATACGCACTAACCAACTATGCGGGAATGATATGGGCACTCGACGTCATGGTATCAGTTGAAGCCTTCGTGATGCCAGGGACTGAGCGGCGCGCGCCGGATTGGAACGTAAGCCTGCTTTTGTATTAAGGGGGCTAGTTCTGCTTCCGGCCGCGTACTCAACGCGCAGGTGTGCAATGGGCGATGGGCTGAGACCCCTGCGCACATAGGATTTAGACCGGCGTGCTGACCTATCTGTTGTGCCTAGGTGGGGCTACGACGTGTTGATCTTTCGAGGCCGGGCATGACCCAGGAAAGTGTGTCCGGCCAAATGTGATCGAGCGTGTTGGGTTATGTGGTGCACCCCTGCAGGGAAGTTTATCTATTCGAATAGCCGTGTCCCTTGGTAAAAGGACGACCCAGAGTTGTACCTTGACCTTATGAAAACTAGAACCAGATACTTAATAAAACACACCCAGACAAGTTCCACAGACAACCCGGTGATCGCTTTTCCACAGGGCGACGAGGGGAGGATTGCCGGGTAGGATTATGCTATCGATGCTACTTGGAGGACTTCACTCTACTCTCTTCTACATGCTGCAAGACAGAGGCTGCCAGAAGCATAGTCTTCGATAGGACTAGCTATCCCCCTCTTATTCTGGCATTCTGCAGTTCAGTCCACTCATATTGCCTCCTTGCACATATACCCATGCATATGTAGTGTAGCTCCTTGCTTGCGAGTACTTTGGATGAGTACTCACGGTTGCCTTGCTCCCTCTTTTCCCCCTTTTCCGTCTTCTTCCCGGATGCCACAACCAGACGTTGGAGCCCAGGAGCCAGACGCCACCGTCGATGACGACTCCTACTACACTGGAGGTGCCTACTACTACGTGCAGGCCGTTGACGACGACCAGGAGTAGTTAGGAGGATCCCAGGCAGGAGGCCTGCGCCTCTTTCGATCTGTATCCCAGTTTGTGCTAGCCTTCTTAAGGCAACTTGTTTAACTTATGTCTGTACTGAGATATTGTTGCTTCCGCTGACTCATTTATGTCGAGCACTTGTATTCGAGCCCGCGAGGCCCCTGGCTTGTAATATGATGCTTGTATGACTTATTTTACTTTTAGAGTTGTGTTGTGATATCTTCCCGTGAGTCCCTGATCTTGATCGTACACGTTTGCGTGCATGATTAGTGTATGATTTAATCGGGGGCGTCACAAGTTGGTATCAGAGCCGACTGCCTGTAGGAATCCCCTTCCACACTCCTTGGCCGAAGTCGAGTCTAGACATTGCAAACTGTTTTACTAACATGGCTGTGCGTCCCATGGGCTCACGTCACCATTTGGGTGGTATTAGGATCTTTTATTCCTCGACCTATACTCTGGGACTCTGTCATCTCTTCTATTAGGGTTAAATGATTTTTGCTAACTCTAACACTAGGTTCTCATAACTACTTTCACCCGGAGAGCCCCGTGTTACCGATGACCGCCTGCTACACCTGAAGATTCCGAAGATACTCTATGATGTGCTCTCGAGACTATGTGCCATCACTTTTGCAATTCACTTCCATCGATAATTCCCTCTGGATAACTACTTACACCTGCCGTTCATATTGTCATCCCCAGTTGCTCTTGTTATTTAAAGATGTCCTGAAGTACTCTCCGATATTCCAAGAATTCTTTATGCTTACTGCCCTACAGTTCCTTGCCGCATGAATACCCCTACGGTTAATTACTCGCACTTGCCGAGTATCCGTTAGTCCAAAGTTGTTCATGTGTTTCACAAAATTCTTTGGAATACTTTTCGATCTTTCGAAAATCCTCTGCAGCCTATTGTTCTTGAAATTCTTGCTTACTAGCATTATGGTTAATTCCATATGACTAGTAGTCCTCGTTAACATCCCTTGTCTTAGTCAGTTTGATCCTATTGATTCAACATGAGTGCGAATGCACGCAATCATCGGTTGATTCTTTTAAAATTATCTTTGCGGCGGAGATGTCATTTTGAACATGATCTGTTTATCGACCAATCAAATTGTTGACGATTTTACCCCTAAGCTTACTCAACTTATCCATCCTTAATCAGAGCGTTTGCTTCTGATCCTTTGATTTGGAAATCATAATTCCTTTTCATGTGAGCTTTGAATTAGTCAGTTGCTTCTATAATACAATGCCTTCGCATTGTTTCTTCCTGAGCTTGTGTGCCGATACTCACATCAGCTCCGCTATGGACTGTCAGATCCTTTGTTGTAATATCATCCGACAGTGTCCTTCGTATACATAAACCCCGAGAAGATCTTTCCCTGATACATAATGCATTCGGTAAATTGTATCCTCTCCCTTTGTCACCCATGCTCTACTATCGAGCTTGTGTTGATTACTATTGAAGTTTGTGGTATATGTTCATAAGATGCCCTGATGGGTTGAACCTACGCGTTCCCTAATCCGTGTGAACCCGAAAGATTTCACGGGTCATACTTATCTGGTGTTGCACTAGGTAAAACTTTCAACAACTAATGTCAATTTTGAAATACGAGAGGTGAATGGAAGGTTATGCATTGACGAAGTGGGAGTCGACCTTGAACCTTTGTGTTCATGCCCATGGACACGATGTAGATCCTATCATGGAAGCTTCTTGCAATAATAACTATTTCCTTGAAAATAACATCTGGATCTGCGAATTGATCCTTTGCAATCGTGGTTCCGACCATAATTTCTTCCTTTGATTCCATTTCTCAGACAAGTACAAGTGCTTGACTTCTATAGATCAATACACCCCCACTTCAACCTTTAATTTGATATGCCTTCGAGTATTATCTCCCTGGTATCTCGAGGATATCATGCCATTGCACTACATCTTATGAATTTGTGTCGGAGTAATACCTTTCCCTATCATAGTCACTCCATGAGTTTTGGGTTGTCGTCAACCGAGAACACCTAATAGTGAATCGAGTCCGCACTACGATTCGACAACTCTTAGTAATCTTCATTGCTTACGAGTTTAATACTCCATCTTGTCATTCCTAGCCTTATCGGCTACATCATTATCATGCTAAATTTAACTGTGCTATCTGGTTCTTCCCGGAGCACAAGTTTCGACGGTGAGCTAATCTCACGTTGATCTTCCTCGTCATATCATTTCTCCTTGAACAACAAGCTTGATTTTGAGTTTGTGTCATACTCGTGGTTCCAATAACCTTTCGCTTCGGCATTCCTTTGACTTGATGTCATCGTCGAGCGGTTACATCTTCTTGAAACCTTTTGACAAAGTTGCCGGGATCATCATCAACATTTTGAATCCTTCCTGGGCATCAATTGAATTCCTGATGGTAAGTGCCATCCTCATCCCTCGGTAATTTGAGTTACCATCGACAACATATTTACCTTCCTTTCATCACAGACTTGTTCTTGTTAAGGATGCAACTTGCTATTCAATTTGTGTTATGTTCTACCTTGAAGTATTATTGTCCCTTATGTCAAGGATGTTGCAAGGATTACTCCACCTCTTAAGAATTCTGGGTATTGTGATGCCTCTCGCCATCACCCTTCTTTTTGGTCCCCGTGTTGCTTCTAACTGGAATACCAGTAAATGAACTCTGCCGCGAGACTTCAGTATTCTTAGCAACCTTATTGCTTCGGAGTTAATGGATAATAAATCCAACTTAGTGTGTTGGTTGCTGAATCACCATTCTGGCATTGGTCGTGCATCCCAGCCCATATTTCCGGTGCACCTTTCAACCAATGCTTAAATGTGTATGGTTTCCTTGAGCATACACCATTAAATCTTTTGATCTGACAGATGTTATCTCCTTGTTCACCTAATTGTGGAAATCTACCTTTTTGTAAATCTCAATGAATTGTCGCTGAGCCCATCAGCCACCTTGTCACCCTCCCCTTGATTTAAGGATGAACTCCTGCTTTGGAACTCGCTTCCATAGTACATTTCCCGAGAATCTTACATTGTCGTCTCGTCAAATTGTGTTGCACCCCTTCCTTCTCAGGCATCCTGAGTCTGAGGTATCATGACCCCAACCAGATCTGAAACTCGGTCAGATATGATGGTTCGGATATTTTCCAAGAGTCATAACATTGGTCCTTATATGAACCGATAAGGTGATGTCATGCCTAGCACACCTGGCCGGAGGACTTGCTGTTAAGGTTACCCATTCTTCCATGAGGAAATTGTAAGACTTATTCTATAAGTTGTTCCTGATGAATCCTTTGTCTATCCAAGTCCGACCTTTGCTTGAAGACCATGTCAATGCTATCTCGAAGCATGTCTGTGGTACTCCGATTTTCAACAAGAACATTTAAAGCCCAATGCTAAATGTTTCTTGATCAATTATCCAAACAACGTTGTATGGGTAATGTCATGAAAATTTTCTCCCCTACCTAAAGAGTTTTCTACATTATATCCTGTCATGGATATCATGCTCTGCTTGTCCTTGGGAAGGATATACCCTTGGAATGTGTGTTTAAACACATTTTCCTTTCCATTGTTCTGCTTAATCTAATAATCGTATATTCGTTTCCATTGGTTGGTTTAACGTTTCTTGTGATCTTTATGATCTAAGCAATAATATTCTCCTACTTATGTAAACACCTCAGTATACAACTCTATCAGTAGGACCCTATTACTATTGTTAATGACATTCTGGTAAGCATCGATGGACGAGAACTTCGCCTATTGGTCCGCCTCGTCCTAACGAGCAGGAAAATGGTTCTCTTCGTCCCTCGCCCTTGGTATCGACGTTGTTGCCGACATAACTGATAGCCTACCCTCTGACATGTATTGCTATCATGACCGTGCAAGATGTCAATGCCCTTCTTACTTTAACCCACATGGTGGGCCCATAACCCACAGTTCCACAGATCAAAACCCGACTCTCCAGTAAACCCCCTATTGCCAAGGTTGTTCCTCGCGTGGCCTCATAAGTAATTTACGAGCCACCTTCCGAGAGATCTTCAGTTCTGCTATCAGACGCAATACTTATTCCCATTGCTCTGAACCCCTTTCACACTTTGTTTCAGGCAACAAACGATTGCATATGCGCTTGAAACTTCTATTTTGCACCTTCTTACTTTGCTCACGATATTTTCTTAAGTTTCAATTTGAGAGTTGCTATCCACCACCCTCCCCGATGTTATCGACCAGATAGTCGACCTTGCAGAGGTCTGTTCTCCCGGAATGTCCACTCTTTATTCTTTCGTAAGTACGATGGAGTTCCTGAAGAAAGGACGCCGACTTCATCATGATGACCTAAAGCAGAGAAATGAAGACATTAATATATTGGACTGGCCTCCTCGAGAAGAGCAAGCCAGGATGACAAGACCCGCTAGATTCGTTACCAAACCTTCCCCCCTTTCACTACCTCTTAAATCTTGGGACGAGATTTCTTGTAGTGGAGGAGAATTGTGACGCCCGGATAATTAAGCTACAGTGATCCCACGCTAATGATGCCACATCACCTCGGTTACTGTTTATAAACTCTAGATAATTCAAAACCGAAACAAATTCAAAATTTAATTAAAGGAAAACAATAAAAGTTTTCAAACATTAAAATAAAAATGTTCGATTTGTACTAGATATTACATAGATAATTATGGTGTAGAGGACAGAGCTTTATAAAATGCATAAATATTTTAAATTGAAAAAAATAGAAGAGAAAATAAATAAGAGAAAGAAAATACAAAAGAGAAAAACAAACAAAAAAAGGAAAAGAAACCCCCCGGGGCTCCGGCCCAGCAGGCCACCGGCCCAACTGGGCCACGACCCACCAGGTCGGCCCACCCCTGCACCCCCATAAACCTCCCCCACTCCCCACTCGCCCCACCGACACCCCCTACTCCTCTCCCCCGAAATATCTCCCCCCTCTCTCCCGATTAGATCGGGATAAAGAGGAGGAGGCCGCCGAC
>NC_041385.1:712757803-712777659 GCF_002162155.2 Triticum dicoccoides
CCCCTGCATCGCCTCGCCTCCCCCCCACCGTCGGCGTCGACCTTGCCCCGCTCCTGCACCCCCCAGCGTCCGCGAAGACGCCATGCCCGCGGCCACCTCCGACGCTCCGGTGCCCTGCTCCTGCCCCTTGCCCCGCCCAGCCGTGGTTGCCTCACCGCGCCGCACCCTGGCGGCCATCGCCCGCGTGCCTGGGGCTGCCCCTTCGGGCGCCTGGGGCCGCCCGCCCCGTAACCCGTTCGTCCGCGCCCGTTTGGCCCCAGGGGCCTATTCCAAGCAGGCCCCACGCTCAGAACATTTTAAAGAAATGGAAATTAGTAATAATAATACTAATAAAATAAATGAATAATTATTTAATTAGTTAACTAATGAAAGAATTAACTTAACTTAACTAATTTTGATTAATTAAACTAAACGACTAATTAAACTAACTAATCATGATTAGTTAGACTAGTCAATGACGAACGGGACCCACATGTCAGTTTGACCAGTCAACACCCCTGTTGACTGCTGACGTCAGCATACACTATTCTGGATAATGTTGGTTTAAAATAATTAAGTAAATTCTAAAAATGATTAAATCTTTTAAAATTAATATAAAATAAACCGTAGCGGATGGAAAAACTTTGTACATGAAAGTTGCTCAGAACGACGAGAGAATCCAGATACGCAGCCCGTTCGTCCGCCACGCGTCCCTAGCATAGTGAACTTGCAACATTTCACCTCCGGTTCATCTGTCCGAAAACGCGAAACACCGGGGATACTTTCCCGTATGTTTCCCCCCTTCACCGGTATCACATCCTACTGTGTTAGGGCACACCTGACCCCGTTAATTTTCTTCTCATGCATCGTTATGCATCTGTTTGCATTGTATTTATTGTTTCTTCCCCCTCTTCTCTTCGGTAGACTACGAGACTGACGTTGCTGCTGCCCAGTTCGACTACGGAGTTGACGACCCCTCCTTCTTGCCAGAGCAACCAGGCAAGCCCCCCCCCCCTTGATCACCAGATATCGCCTATTCTCCTCTATACTGCTTGCATTAGAGTAGTGCAGCATGTTACTGCTTTTCGTTAATCCTATTCTGATGCATAGCCTATCATTGTTGCTACATCTGTTGATACCTTACCAGCAATCCTAAATACTTAGTATAGGATGCTAGTTTATCATCTATGGCCCTACATTCTTGTCAGTCTGCCTTGCTATACTATCGGGCCGTGATCACTCGGGAGGTGATCACGGGTATATACTATACATACATACATACTATATAGATGGTGACTAAAGTCGGGTTGGCTCGTTGAGTACCCGCGAGTGATTCGGATATGGGGGCTGGAAGGACAGGTGGCTCCATCCGGGTAGAGGTGGGACCGGGTTCCCGACGGCCCCCAACTGTTACTATGTGGCGGAGCGATAGGGCAGGCCGAGGCCACCTAGGAGACAGGTGGGCCTGGCCCTGGTCGGCGTCCGCGGTTATTTCATAGTAACACGCTTAACGAGATCTTGGTATTTGATCTGAGTCTGGCCACTGGCCTATACGCACTAACCAACTACGCCGGAAAGATATGGGCACTCGACGTCGTGGTATCAGCCGAAGCCTTTGTGACGTCAGCGACTGAGCGGCACGCGCCGGATTGGAACGTAAGCCTGCTCTTGTATTAAGGGGGCTAGTTCTGATTCCGGCCGGGTACGCAATGTGCAGGTGTGCAATGGGCGATGGGCCCAGACCCCTGCGCGCATAGGATTTAGACCGGCATGCTGACCTCTCTGTTGTGCCTAGGTGGGGCTGCGACGTGTTGATCTTCCGAGGCCGAGCATGACCCAGGAAAGTGTGTTCGGCCAAATGGGATCGAGCGTGTTGGGTTATGTGGTGCACCCCTGCAGGGAAGTTTATCTATTCGAATAGCCGTGTCCCTCGGTAAAAGGACGACCCGGAGTTGTACCTTGACCTTATGAAAACTAGAACCGGATACTTAATAAAACACACCCAAACAAGTTCCACAGACAACCCGGTGATCGCTTTTCCACAAGGCAACGAGGGGAGGATTGCCGGGTAGGATTATGCTATCGATGCTACTTGGAGGACTTCACTCTACTCTCTTCTACATGCTGCAAGATGGAGGCTGCCAGAAGCGCAGTCTTTGATAGGACTAGCTATCCCCCTCTTATTCTGGCATTCTGCAGTTTAGTCCACTCATATTGCCTCCTTACACATATACCCATGCATATGTAGTGTAGCTCCTTGCTTGCGAGTACTTTGGATGAGTACTCACGGTTGCCTTGCTCCCTCTTTTCCCCCTTTTCCCTCTTCTTCCCGGATGCTGCAACCAGAAGTTGGAGCCCAGGAGCCAGACGCCACTGTCGATGACGACTCCTACTACACTGGAGGTGCCTACTACTACGTGCAGGCCGTTGACGACGACCAGGAGTAGTTAGGAGGATCCCAGGCAGGAGGCCTACGCCTCTTTCGATCTGTATCCTAGTTTGTGCTAGCCTTCTTAAGGCAACTTGTTTAACTTATGTCTGTACTCAGATATTGTTGCTTCCGCTGACTCGTTTATGTCAAGCACTTGTATTCGAGCCCTCGAGGCCCCTGGCTTGTAATATGATGCTTGTATGACTTATTTTACTTTTAGAGTTGTGTTTTGATATCTTCCCGTGAGTCCCTGATCTTGATTGTACATGTTTGCGTGCATGATTAGTGTACGATTTAATCGGGGGCGTCACATGTAGCCAACTCAGTAGGCAACTTGTGCAACTGAACAACATGTAGACAACCAACTAGTACAAACAGTAAGCCAAGTGACCAAGACAACTAGTGCAACTGCAGATCATATGGGCAACCAACTAATATATGGATGCAGCCAACTGGGGAGAATTTTGTGCAACTAATCAAAAATATCTACCTATACAACAAGTTCAATCAGCCATTGCATTGCACACATCTAACAAACAACAACATAGAACTCGACATAGAACTTGAAGAAGGACTAGGAGAAATCATGAATAGATCTCAAAACCCCTGCCCTTAACAGCAACAGCCTGTACAACGGACAGCCGCTCTCCGTCGCCCTAAAATCGCACAACGGGCGCCCTGGACGTGCATCCCTTGCTAGCTTTCGAACACCGTAGCAAAACAAGTGCCCGTGCCCTACCGAACTACACCACGCTGCTGTGCAATTAAGAAAAACAAGAGTGTGCAATTTAAAGCACTGTTTTGTGCAACATGCTCTACTTGTTGTGCAACTAAGTGGGTGGTACTGTGCAACTGAAAAAGATATGTATATAGGCTGTGGGGAGTTGGCTTGCCTGGTATTCTCATCATCTGCTCCTGAGATATGCCTGACCCAATACACAATGGCAGCATAAAGCTTGTCGACTGCCTCATTGGAGTTGAAGGTCTTCTTTTGTTATAATCAATGAATGGAGACCTTTGAGATGCTCCGGGCCTTATTACCCTCCTCTATCTTCGTGCAACAGGTGGTCCTAAAGAACTACTCGTGCCAACTGCTCGTTCTCCGCATACCGGGGTGTGGCAGTTGTTAGGTGATCCAACATCTGGCTGGTGAGCTAATCCCTTGCCAGCATCAGCAGCGACACATCCTTCGTTCACTGTTGCTGGGTCCAACTCATCCTCATCTATGGCAACCATGTTGGCTTACCCTGTTTGTGCTGCTGGAGCAAGTGCTCCAGCAGGCCCAGCATCATCATCTATGCCCAGGTCAAAGGGTGGTGCATCACAGTACCCGTCACCATGATAGTTGTAAGAATTTGATCTGCGTATGGGCTGAAGGCCAAGGGCATCTTCTTGCGGCACATTCACAGGTGCATCATTCGCTGACCTGGTTCACAGTAATGTTGTGGTTGGCGGCCTGGGAGGCTTGCACCTACTTACAATGTTGAACACCTCCTCTTGTGTTAATGTGTTCTGAAAATTAGCTCTTGGTGATGCAGACTTGCTTGGATGCTCTGTGATAGCTCTTGGAGACGGCAGTTTGACAGATTGACGACCTCCTTCCGTGTTTGTCATTGAAGAATCTCTATGACTTGTCACCTTGGGGCTTGTGGTTGCAGTTGAGTCTTCCTGAGCAACTCTGCTAGTTTTGACTGTGACCCGTGTGCTAATTGACACTTCAGTTGGTACACTGGTATTTGCAGTTGGCATCTTTGCAGTCTGAGTTGGCACCAAACTAGCAGAACTTGGCAGTCCTGCATCGATAGCTGTGGCACGTTGTTATGTCTCGTGTCTGGATCTCACACCTTTTCTGCCCTGTTCCTCCTTTGTGCCCTTGGCAAACTTGACAATCTTTTGCTGCTTAGCTGGTTTAGGTGGGGTTATTAACATAGGAATCTTCCCCTTGATCTGTTGAACTCCTGTGATGGTTGTAGGCTCAACAGGAATTGCTGACACATCTTGAGTGGTGGTTGGCTCTCTGATCACTATAGTTGGCACAACAGTTTGCGCCACAGCTTCCTTGTCCCCATTTATTTCTGCATCTACCCTCGGCATCTGTTGCTTGGTTTGAGGCAACTTCAGATTCTTCTTCATTGTAACTCCTTTGCTCATCTGGACCACATGAGGGTTTGCCACAAATGCTGCCTTGCTCTTGCTAGAGCTGATATCTGGAAGCTGCTTCAAATATTCCTTATATTTCTCCTTCTAATGAACCCAGTCAAGACCCTTCCCTGCTTCCTCCATGTCAACTAGATTCTTTTTAGCCTCACTCAAGAAGAACAGATTCTGGTCAATAGCAAAATCTATCTTGTCACACAACTCTCGCTCATGGAAGTCTGGCACTGGGAAAGTGGTTGGCAAAGTTGTCTTCATGTTGCACAACTTGAACATGTCAATGCTCCCCTGAGACTCCGCTTCATCACTTTTCTTTGACTTGGGCAGATTCTTGTCTTTCCAGCAAGTTTTGTCGATCAACATCTATAGTGTGCTCCTGCTGGCAGGGTTGGCAGTGCTGCTACTCACCCTAGTTGTGTTGCCGCCTGTACCACCAGAACTAGGGCCATTGTCATCATCATCATCATCGGAGTTGTCATTGCCTCCATTGGATCCCTCTTGATCATCAGGATCAGCATCCTCGTCATCTCCTTCCCCCTCACTTCCATCAATTGCTGCAGCTTTGTCTCCATCTCCTTCTTTGGCCTCATTTTCTTATTCCTCCTCCTCTGCCTCACTATCTTCTTCCTTGCCCTCCTCCTCTCCTTTGTCCTCTTTTTCTTTATCCTCCTCCTCCTCCTCATCTTCTTCTTCTTTGTCCTCCTCCTCCTCTTCCTCCTCCTCCTCCTCATCATCATCATCATCATCATCTTCTTCTTCTTTGTCATCCTACTCTTTGTCCTCCTCCTCTGATTCATCCTCATATGTCTCCCCGTCATCTTCAACATCTTGTGGTACTTCCATTTCATCATCTTCTTCTGACTCCTCCTCATCAAACTCTTCTTCTTCTTGTATAGGTGAAACCCGTCTCTTACTTTTTGGAGCACGGCGTGACGGAGGGGTTCCCGTTGATGTCTGTTGTACATATGGATCAATATCCGGTTCCTCATCATCAATCTTGGCAACTGCTTCAATGAAGGTGCCAACCTGTTCAGTTACTGCCTTGCACAAGTCATTGATCACTTTGGCAATCTTTGCCTTTTTCTGCATCAACACAAAAAAATTGAGTACTCATTCAATTATAAACAATTTTAAAAAAGAAAATGTCGGTAAATGATCAAAACTCCTTTATGCAAAAAACTTACATGCAGATTGTACATTAGTGGTAATTTGGATGCAACGAATGCTTGAGCTTGCAAAAGACCACCAAACAGTGGTGTCTGCTCCGTGCCCCTATACTCCTCTTTAAGCTGATGTAAAAAAGAGAAAAAGAAAAGAACAAGGTTATCAAAACAGATATTGTGTTGAACGAAAAACAGAATGCTATAACCTGTGCAACTACAACAAAATGCTATGCAGATTGGATTCTACATGTATGCAACTGCACAAACCAAAAAAAGGTGCACCCCACAGGTCACCTAAAAAAATGTTTCGGCCAACTGATTCGGAAAAAAAGAGATTCTTGTTCGTAGAACATCGATAGAGAAAAAAAGCCAACTATCAGAATTGAACCGATGACCCTCGCATTACAAATGCGATGCTCTAACCTTTGAGCTAAGTGGGCTTACATAATGGAAATAGTGTAACAAATAGAAATAGGTGTAGTATAGGAAATTCGTAAAACCTCAGATATTAGTTATTAATCTTAGCTATTAACTAGTTCTAAATTTGAAGTTATACTTATAAAAATAAAAAAATACTAAAACTTCTTAAAGATAAAGTTGGCTTGATATGCTTAACTATAGGATATTAAAAAAAATTATAGAATTTATTGAGCAACAAGATAAGTAAAACTGTGCAACTTGAAACATATGATGTCTCATACAAAATGAACATGTGACCAGATGCCAAACTAGAGCTACAAGCTGTGCAACTACAGGCATTATTGTGCCAACTGATTACAGTTTTTGCGCAACTACCAAAAAATGTCGAAAAGCTGATCTCAAAATCATATATGCAGCTACCAAGGAATTAAAACTGGGCAGAAATGAATAGAACATAAAAATAGCCACTATTGGAAAAAAGGGAACTCACTTGTAATTTGCTGAACACACCAGGAGAGATCGAGTCCTTCTTGATCACCTTGGCAATTAGGTTACTGTCCCATGCATTCACTCGTATCGCACAGTTGCTTACTGGGATGTCATGAACGAGCACGTCAAGGTACAGGATCTGCCGCAGTACCAAAAAGAAAACCCAACTTCAGTTATCATGAGGGGTATTTTCAGAAAGTATAACTGCATAAAAAGAAGAACAACACATGGGAGTGCTAGTTTTCACTCACCATCAAGTGATACAAGCAGCAACAAACAGTTTGCTTCACCTGGTCCATGTTCCGGAAAGCTTCATTAATGTGTTCTGCTACAAAAAGGCAGATGTTTGTGTTCTTGAGGTTTGGATGATCTAGCACGAGTCCCTAGCACTTTGGGCTCAGCCTCAGGGCCGTGGTTGGTGCTAGGAAAGTGCTGAATGCAACGGCAAGCCAGGCCATAAAGAATGTGTCATCCATTCTTTCCGCCATATCCTTAATCATCTTGCACCATGTAGTGATCTGGGGATGAGAATCTCCATGTATATTGAAAGTCTCTCTGAATCTCCTAGTTGAATCCTTGTTAACTACACATCTGACTTTTTGACCCCTGTTAGGAAGATCAAATACCCTTTGAACACTGTCAGCATCGACACGGATCCTTCCCCTGCCTGGGAACACCATTTCAGAGGTCTTTGGCTGGTAGGACTGCACAAGAAATTTACTGAAGTCCCCTGGAAGTGTATCTGATAAGTTCAAGAGGTCCCCAAAAAACCTTGAAACTAGCTCAGGCTTCTGCGGCGGGGATAGCGAGCTGTTGAAATTCGCAAACTGCCCTGGTGATGCCCTTAACCTACCAGCTTGTGATGGTCTCTCCACATCTTCCCGGGCAGCCACTTCAACTCCTTCACTGCTGGCCTGATGATGAAAAAATAAAAAAATAAAACACAAGATAGAAAACTGGACTGTGAAAAAACTAGCAATGATCATGTGGATCAGTATTGCAAAAACTATATAAACATAAAATGGATCATGCCAACTAATATGATGTTTTTGTGCAACTAAGAAATCTCATCATGGCAACTGAAGACTACCAGTGTGCAACCTGCAAGAAAACTAGGAAAACATACTAGACCTGACAACTACAAAAAGTTCTAGGGGATGTGCAACAATAAAGCATGATATTGGAAAGAAGATAACATCAACTAAAAAAAGGTTTGCAAGAAACTGTCCAATAGCTCATAAACACACACAAAAAACCACATACCTCAGCATCTACCGTGGAAGATGAGGCATCTCCTCCACCAACTGCTGCCTGCACAAAAATGGTGACCAGTGATGTCAACTACAAAGATGCCAACTCATGTCAACTTCTATGAAAACTATATGTACATCAAGATGACCAGTGATGTTAACTACAAGATGGTAATTGAGCAGCTAAAACAAAAATAGTTGTGCCAACGGCTGCATAATTTCATCAGCGCCTAAAAAACCCGAGAAACATTGATATTCAAAGATTTTCTTACCCTAGTAGATGATTCAGCTCGCCCTGCTGCTGTTGCACGTTTAGTTCGCTTTACAACCCGAAACCGATCAACATCCTAAGAAAATAAAAAAAACATGGGCATGGAAAAAAATTATTATATGACCAAAAATAAGGTGAATGTGTAATCAGCATGCCCTTACCTCAACTTCCTCTCCCTGCTCAACACTACGTTTTGGGCGTGGCTGGCGATTAGCAGCATGCTTTGAGTTCCGGCGAAGGGACTGACTTTCAGAACCCTAATTAAGCAACCAAAAAAACATGAAAAAAGGACATAAACATACATGGATAAGTTGAAAACAACTCAAATATGCAGAAAAAAATGAGAAAAATACATCGATAATTCATCTTGGAGCCCGGGCTCAGCTGCTCCGGTCAGCAAAAAATTCAAAAAAAATACTAGAAAAATTAAAAAAATTCCAATTTTTTTGTGTGGTAGATAATTAGATGCGTGAGGTCCACTGCAAAAATCAACTCGTTTGGACATTTGAGTAGGTCTCGGCAAAAAAGACAAATCTGGTCAAAACAATTCATGAACAGTAAACTTTTTTAGAGACCCCGATTTTGTCTTTTTTGCACAGACTTGCTCAAATGTCCAAACGAGTTGATTTTTGCAGCGAACCTCACTCATCTAATTATCTATCACATAAAAAATGGAAGTCTTTGAATTTTTTTTGTATTTGTTTTGATTTTTTTCGTGAGCGGGGGTGCAGCTGAGCCCGGGTGCAGATTCGCTGCACTCAAAACACATCTCCTTTATTGCCATTCGCTTCTCCTCCTATTATAACCATTTTTAGCATGTGGGGGAAATACAAAAAAAGAAAACATAGCTAGAAGATGCGCAAATGAACTAGAGAAAACATAAAAGCTTGCTTTGATTTGCAAACCTCTACACATAAGCAGGACACCTAGTGCAAAAAAAACTGTAAAACATGAGGACATCCAACTACTACAGTGATCCAGCCAACTGGGCAGTCAACCTTGTGCAACTACACAATTTATAAGCCAACTAGTTTCACTAAGGCAAGAAATAACTAGGCAGAAAAATAGTTAACTAAAGCCAGTCAGCTGAGTATGATAATTTGTGCAACTGGGACAAACAAAAGGACTAGGACAAAAACATGCAAAACATGAAGCAGAGCAACTTTGTGCAACTCAACATCATATAGACAACCAACCTAATACAAAACAGGAAGCAAACCTAAGCATGAAAACTAGTGCAAAAAAGCAAAACATGTGGACATCCAACTAGTATATGGATGCAGCCAACTAATTAGGCAACTTGTGCAACTGAACGACGCATAGACAGCCAACCTAGCACAAAACAACAAGCAAAGTAAGCAGGGTAACTAGTGTCCAGTGTAGAACACATGGACAACCAACTAGTATAGTGATGCAGCCAACTCAGTAGGCAACTTATGCAACTGAACAACGTGTAGACAACCAACTAGTACAAACAGTTAGGAACAGGAAGCCAACTGACCAAGACAACTAGTGCAACTGCAGAGCATATGGACAACCAACTACTATATGGATGCAGCCAACTGGGAATAATTTTGTGCAACTAATCAAAAATATCTACCTATACAACAAGTTCAATCAGCCATTGCATTGCACACAGCATTGCTTACATCTAACAAACAACAACATAGAACTTGAAGAAGGACTAGGACAAATCATGAACAGATCTCAAACTCCCTGCCCTTAATAGCAATAGCCCTGGACAATGAACAACCGCTCTCTATCGCCCTAAAATCGCACAACCGGCGCCCTGAACATGCATCCCCTGCTAGCTTTCGAACACCGTAGCAAAACGAGTACCCGTGCCCTACCCAACTACACCACTCTGCCATAGATCCTGCCCACAGTTGGGGGCGTGCTACCAGAGAAAAGGCTCAACCACATCAGAGGGAGAGATGTGCTAAATTGACCATAAGTTGGAGGGATTGGAGCAATTCGCGCCGTTCGAACCCTAGGAAGCATCCCCTCACATTCCAACGAAATCCACGACCCAGCGAGACAGAGAGAGGAAGGACAAACAAGGAGAAGCAGAGCATACCTTCGACGTCGACGAGCACCAACGATTCCCTCCGCGGAGAGCCACCCGCGAGCCCCCCGCCGACTTGAGGACTCCGCCGCGCCTGCCCCGTATCGCGGCCCGTTCGGCGGAGAGGCTGGCGAGGACAAAGACGAGGGCGAGGGATGGAATGGGGAGAGAGCACCGCTGCGGGCGAGGGATTTCAGCACAGATTTTTAAACCGCCGGCCACGACCCCCTCTCCTCCCTCCTCTATGGCTTACATGTGGGCCTCCCCACGTCTGGATATGGACAAACCGCCCACGACCGCGGCGCGGGGCCAATCCAGACCAGGTGGCACCTGGCACACCCGGGAGCGATCGCTCGCGCGATCGTGTGGCCAGGAAGCGACCGCCCGGTTCGTTTAGTCAGTGCGCGTGCACTTTGAAGGATTTAGGTTTTTTTTATTTCTTATTTGTTTTAGAACCGGACCAACGGCGGGGTTGATCCGAGCGGCGCCGCACCCTGCTACAACCAACGTCGCGTGCTGCTACCACGGGTGTCACACCTTGCTACAATCGACCTAGTTTTTTGCTACAGCGCAAAAACTAGCACCACGGTTCTTTTGCTACAACCGGCTTCATGTTTTGCTATGGCATCGCGTTTTTCCACAAACGGCTTCATGTTTTGCACAATCAGCATCATGTTTTTCCACAAACGGCTTCATGTGTTTGCACAATCGGCATCGTGTTTTTGCTACAACCGGCGTTGCATCCTGCTACAACCGGCGTCGCGTTTTGCTACAACCGGCATCGCACCAACCATTGGGGGAGGTTGCTAGGACCTGTGCCCGACAACACTACAATAACGGATCGACACCCACTGAAGATGCTACGACGGGCACTACATGATGATGCAACTGTCCGCCGGGGTTGCTACGACCGTGCCCGGCTATGACGGCCACACAGATGTTGGGACAATGGCAACCCCGTGCTGCAACGAACGCGACCAGGGTTGCGACGATGACCACATGATGCTGGGGGCGGCGACACCGGCCCCATGCTGCAAAAGACATGGGCGGGGTTGTGACGACGACCACGACGACCTATTGTGGCGGGTTGACGCGACCAACCGAGGGTGAGCATGGGTAGCACTAGCACGGGCAGCCGCGCGAGCGAGGGTGGTGCAGGTGGCCGAGAACAAGTCGGGGGCGCTGCCCTCTCTTCCCTTTGAGGCCTTGTTTGGGTAAGCCACTCCTCAAGTGGATTGGAGTGGAATGGAGAGGATTTGGGGGAAATTTGAACTAGATGGGATTTAATCCTTGCCAATCCGTGTCAATCTCTCTCATTTTTTATGGAACCGAACAAGCCCTGAGGGAGCTGGAGATGTGTGTTCTGCTCCAAGTAGTAGGGCTCTCCATACTAGTACAGCAGTTGTTGATTCACCGTAGACAGCTGTGAATTAAGCTAATGGCACAATAGTTTATTTGGGATCATAACACTCCACCATTTTAGCCAACCGTCGTGAGATGACTGACACTAGTACAGTAGTACGAAAAAGTTTCGTAAAATACCTGTGAATAGCATTGCTCCAATTTATTTCCCGTGATCAACCCATCCATCTCCACGCTCCCTCTAATCGCCCGGTTGCCCTTCCCGAAATCCCTCCTCCTGAGCCGCGCCAGTTCTGCCGCTCCGCCGACGAGAAATGCCGCTCGCCGCCGCCCAGATCGACCACCTCCGCGCCCTCGTCGCCCGCCGCGCGCGGCACCTCGCCCGCGTCCGCACCTACCAGCTGACCTGCCTCCCTCCGCCTCGTTGTCCGGCTCCCCGACAGCGACGAGGACGACGATTACTATCCGGAGCTCCGCTGCTACGACGAGGAGCACCACTATGAGGACGGGCAGGAGGGGAGCGAGGAGGGTGTCGTGGCGTGGATCTGGAGCGCCGGATCTGCCTCCTCGACAACGAACGAGCTAGGGATGTAGGTCAATCGTCCCTGGAGGAAGAGAATGCTCCCACCTGTATGCAGATGAGGCATTATTGCTGGACTTGGCCGGGCAGGAAACAAGCGGATTTTGTGCTGACAAGGAGTTACATGAGGAGACTCTGAAAAAAATGCAGACGAGGCCTTGCTGGACTCGCCAAGGCTTTCTCCAAGGCCGTGTAGGTTAAGGTATGGTGATCTTTTGTGTCACTGAGTCGGCTGTTACCTTAAGCAATTGTTACTGAGTCGTCAATATTTTGCTTATTGTGATTTGCTTTAGTCTGATTCTGATAGGTTCAAGCATTAGAAAGTTTATGAAACAGAAGCATTGGTGGTTCGTTAAACTTTTAACATGGAGCATTTGTGCAGATTCGTTGATCTTGCAAGACCCAAATACAGAAAAACAATCTATCATATCTTGGATAGGTTTTGCCATAGAAGTTTGGTATGATTCTTGTTGAATGTTGCCACGGAATTTGTTTCTATTAATGCTCTGACCTAGCCTTGGTTGGAGCTGATTTTGGTGCATGCATGGAGATGAGTTATGGCACATTTTGCTACCGGTTTACTTAAAATAGCTAGGATTTCCATCGAACTGTAGGTGTGTAATGGATCTTTTCAACTTTGTTTGCTATTCAATCAGGTGCAGATTTTGTGAGATAATGTCGTCCTAACATGTCTCCGATTTTGATTTTGTTTTTTCCTATGTATTTCAGGAAAGGAGGGCAGGTTTGTAGGGGGTTAACAAGCAAGGTGATGCTATTGTGTCTATTATGTGTAGTTTATTTCAGAGAAGTCGTACTGATTTCTCTCGATATTTGTCTATTTGCAGAGAAGTTAGTCAAAGTCAGGCTTCAGTTAAGACTGATCTAGAACCGGTTGAACAATGCCAACAGTGCATAGTTGTATGTCATCTAGGGCTGTCTCAATTTCATATCACCCGGAGTTGTCTAATGTCTCTGAATATGCTGATCTCCGGAGGTAATAAATTTTACAGTACTTAGCATACTTAGATGAAAAGTTAAATCATGCATGTGTTCGGAAACTAAGTTCAAAATCATGATGTGTTGTCGGTTTCTTTAATTTCTAAGTTGTGAGCTCTTTTTTTGGGAAATATTTGGGTTTGCTTGATTTTCGTCTTCCTTGCGCCTTTGGTCACCACAGTGATATATATTTTGTCTCAATTCATGGGCATTCACCTATGATATCAAATAATTCTTCACTTATTGGTAGATGCAATTGTTAAATTGTGTTGACTCATTTTGCTCGTAGAAATGCACAAGCATTGTCCTAGGGCGTGTTTGGTTGCCCGCATTAGGCCCAACCAGGCCCGCGTCGGAAGAAAATAGTCTGTTTGGTTACATGTGTTCACTGTTTGGCCTACATCGCATGATGTTTAAAGCACCTCCAGCCAGGCCCGCTAGGAACCTCAAAATTGGCAGTTTTTCTACAGCCAGGCCCGCGGGATGCACATGGTCGGGCGTGGGTGCACGCGAGGAGCCACGCTAGAGACTTCACGTTGTTTCCAGAACCGTCGACAATAATTACCCTTACCTTCCCTCACCGTTCTCTCTCCCCTCTCCATTATCCCACTGTCACACCGGGGGCGGCGTTCAGCGGATCGGAGAACAACAAGGCAACCATCGGCCTCCATCACCGGCATCAGAAACATCACCCATAGCACTTCGGCGATGATGGTAAGCCCTATTTTCACCTCCTCCCATACAAATTCGTATTCGATCCGCGTTCAGATTCAGTCTGCGCAATCCATCCGCGCTCAGATTCGGTCCGCTTAATCCATCCGTGTTCAGATTCGGTCAGTGTAATCCATCCGCGTTCAGGTTTGGTCTGCGTAATCCATCTGCGTTCTAGGGGAATGGGGAATCGCGGTAAATAGCCATAGGATTGTTCAAAACTTCTTCATGAGTACTAAGTAGCGATGGATTTTAGGGTTCTGGTCTGGATTGAGTACAAGGGGAACGGGATTCGGGGTTAATCTTACACCAGTAGCTTTAAATCCTAGCCGCGGTGACCCTGGAGGCGCTTGGAGCGGTGGTGCCCCTCGGTCCTGTAGTTGTCCTCCAGCTCGACTGTAGCATGCACTGTCTCGTCATCCTCACCGTCGTCCAGATCTATTGGCATAGTACGATGGGCTGGCTCCGGCGCCTTGACCACCATCGCCACTTGCTTCTTCCTCCTCCGGCTCCAAAGCGACGACCTTCGGCGCCACCGTCCTATTCCAGAACGCTGTGGCACGCTGGTCTTGAGGAGCTCTGTACTCCCTGTATTTGGCGCATCTTGCCCTCTGTGCAGCATCGCAGGCATCGGCCTGATTCATGGCCCAACGCAGGATGTCGACTGACATAGCGCCCTTCACTAGGTCAGTAATCAGCGTCTTCAACTCCTCCGTCGTCGATGCTGGTGAAGTTCGAGCACACTTCCATGGTGTTCTCGAACTTGGTGCGGTCACTGAGCGAGCACCCGAGGAAGAATGCCCTCCATCCAATGCCCCAGGGGAAGGGGTTGGAGTTCATGGCGATGGAGGTGGTAGAGGACGATAGGATTTAATGCCGAACAACCTTTGAACTTTGTGTTGTTCATAATGCAGATTGAGGCGAAGAACAAGGGCAAGGAGGCGGTGTCGGCAATGGAGAAGGGCAAGGAGGTGGTGCCACTCACAGACGAGGACGTGGTGGTGGAGGAGCCCCGCAGCGGCAAGTGCTGGAACTACGGGCACTACCATGAGGGTGGGCCAACTCAATTCTGCAAAGTGCATGCCTATGCCCCTAGACTTCACGAAGCACTTCCCCGCCGTGCGGACGGAGTTAAGCTGAAGACAAACACCGGCTCCCAATGGAGGGTCATTGTCCAGCTGATGAACGGCCGAGTCAACCTTGATCGGGGTTGGGCCCTCTTTGCCGTCGTCCACCAGATCAAGATCCGGTACTTGGTGACCTTCAAGTTGCTGACTCACGACACCTTGAAGGTGACCGTCTTCAACGACGACGGCATTGAAGTGGTGACCAAGTGTGGGAGGCACAACGACGCCTTCGCAGTGAACGTCTAGGAGAGCTCTCTGTTGCACGTGCTAGTTTGGTTAGGACTATGTCGTACTGGTTTGGTTAAAAACTGCTTTGTTTAAGTGTCGTACTATGTTGAGAACTGCTTGATTTAGTTTAAACCTATGTTTATATGATATCTATTTGTGTGTCTTTGGTTTGTTCTGCCTGCCTAGTGTGTTGCTAACCTTACTACCTCCATGAGGAGGTTACCCATGGGGCTTGTTTCGTTTAGTGATTAGTCCCACATCGCCTGGCTACGCAAAACGGGGTCGGGTGCTTGGCTATTTAATAGGACGTGGTGCCACGCATGGAAGGGCATCCAAATCCTTGGTGAGCCCAACGCAGGCTACCCTTTCGGTATAAACTGAAAACCGAATCGAAAAAGGAAATATAAAAACACCAAAATTTACTAACCGAAATTTGGTTTATACCAAATGCCCAGGCTGAGTCGCGGGAGGTGCCCAACAAGAACGCGCGTGACTGTCGAGTTGGAGCCATGAGGGAGGAGAAAGGGGATCGACTGTCCAAGCATTGCGGCTCACGCATGACCCCTGGTAAGCCCCAAGACCCGCCCCTAGTTTTTTCTTACATATGTGTTTAATGTTGGACGGTGGGGAGGGTTCTGGTACGGCTCGAGTGGCGGGGTGGCTAGAGAATTCACCGGCATGCTAGTAGTAGTGGATGTTAGGATAGATCTCACCATTGTTTTGAAGTCGTCCCTAAGGCATCACCTAGGGGACGCCTAGGCGTCGGCCTTGCCTTAGACACATGCCTAAAGCGGTTGCCTTAGGTCACAGGGCGTCCAAGTCGTCCGCCTAGGCAAATCTGGATGGCTCAGGCAGGGGCAAGGGCTTTAGGCGGGAAACAGAGTCTTGAGCGAGAACCAGAGGCTCTCGTGTGCCAACATTTACGAGCAGGGGAATCAGAGAGATCTAACTAGTTTTCCCCCACATGAACCTTTGGTGGCGGCTGGAGCTGCAAATCCAATCCGCCCCACCTCCTCTCCCACAGCTTCTCCTCCTCTCAGGCGGATCCCCCCTCTTCAGCGGATCCTCCTCCCCCTCCTCTCTTGCAGCTTCTCCCTTCCTCTTCGGCAGATCCTCCTTGGCTCCTTTCTAGGTCAACATTGGTTTTACCCCTCCTACCAAATTCTACTCTATGCTGCTGGTTAGAACCCTCTAAGGCGTCGCTTGCCTTATGCCTTAGCACTTAGGCAGTGAGGCGCCCTCCCAGTGCCTTATCTCGCCTTACCGCCTTAAAACATTGGATTTCACATGTTACGACGTGATCTTGTTAGATGATGCGATCTCGTGCGAGTGGAGGGCCTGGATCTTCGATGCCATGATGTTATTTTTTCCATTTTTGTTCGTTATTTCCATTTTTTCTTAACCAGTTTAGGAAAAAAATTATATTCGGCTCGAAATATGGGGAAAAACTAAGGACGCATCTACCAAGCAGTCCATGGCGCATGCCCAGAAAAGGAAACTTATCCCCCACACGGTCCCCATGAGATAAAAATGGAAATTTGCCACCAACCACACCACCTGCTCCCACACGTGTTAGCCCTGCCTAGCTCCCTACAACAAAAGGTTTTTTTGTTGTGCCTATAATTCACATTGTTTCTGTCTTTGGAATCCTCTCCATGGGCTCTTTAAAACTAGGCCCCATTTGTATATATTTCGACCAACATTTCTCCAAACCAATTTTGAAACCAAATTTGGTGCTACGAGAGCCGACTCTATAGGTTGTAAGTTTAGTGCTGCATGAACCAACTTCCTGTGAGGTTGCAACTTAGCAACCATGGTGACCAGCTTCCTGTGATGTGGAACTGGGTATGCTGCCCTGACAACTGTCTAACAGCTGATGCACAATTTCCCCCCATACCCCTGGATGTGTAGTTTTCACTGCTCGCACCTAGCCCAAACTACCCCTACTAGTGAGAAGTGAGACTTCGTCCATTGTCCTTGGCCAACTGTGCATCACTCAATGTGCAACTTTTCCCTCTAGCCGTGGATGTGCAGTTTTCACCCGGCACTCTGGCTTAACTACCCTACCAGTGAGATGTACAACTTCGGCAGCTACCCCTGCCAACTGCTTAGCAGTCGATATGGAACTTCCCTCCTACTCGTGGTTGTACAGTTTTCACTGTTAGCACCCCTCCCCAGCTACCCTACCAGTGAGATGCCCAACTTCATCTGTTGCCTCGACCAAATTCCTAGCATTCGATGTTCAACTTCAACTACTGCCCCGGTCGACTAGCAGGCTAGGGAAGGAGATGGGTGCTGATTTGGGACTCGCCCCGAGAGTTGGGATAGGGATAAGATGTTGGATGGCCAGAAGGAGCAGATCAAGGCAAGTAACATGCATGCCTCCTTGTACTGGACGGGCTACTCGAGCATGTCCCCATCCATCAAGTCCTCGTCAAACCCTAGCTTCGTCAGCGTCAGTGGACCACAAGATCAAGCCGTCGTGGGCTGACATGAGCACCAATGTCCCATGGGACACCTATCCCCAAATCAGTCGGCATCATTGTCGCAGCTGCTACCACGATCGTCTTCTCTGCATCGGGACACCACCACAACCATGTAGACATGGGACGCCATGGCCTTCAACCCACATCGGGATGCCGCTTTGCTCATGGATGGGTCACCGTGGTCGTGCCCTCCTCGTCAGCACACCCGCATTGTACTCCATGCCAGCGGCACAACTACCATCACTAGGGACGTGAAGAACAAGGAATCAAGGATATGGTGGCGAAACACAATAGTGGATAGGCAATAGAGACGTCGGGTGCTGGCCATGGAAGCAGAGGAGGTGGAGAAGGGGATCAAGTTGACAAGATGCATAAAATATTATTGAGAGAGAGCTTTGTTTTTAGCCTAATCGTCGTTAAGCAATTAGGAAAAATTAAGGGCATGGTGGTCTTGACACCGTTCTACCAAATTTTTTGGCAGATCAAATCCTATGTTATCGCCGCTATTGACCTGTGATTTTGCCTTGTTGGCAATTCCCTCCACCTGCTCAACCAGGCCTCCCTGGTCCTCCTCCCCAAGTGAGATGCGGCTATGGATTTGGGCGACTTTCAACTGATTAGCCTCGTTCATGCTTCCCAAGCTCCTCGCCAAAGTCTTGTCAAATCGGTTTGCACCTTGCTTGGCTGAGCTCATTTACGCCAATTAAATCGCCTTCATCAAAGGCAGGGTAATCCTAGATAATTTCTTCTTAGTTCAGCAATCTGTGAAGCTCCTCCACCTGAAGAAAATACCATTGAACTTGCTTAAGCTTGATAGTTCGAAAGCATTCGACTCGGTGGCTTGGCCTTTCGTCTTGGAGGTGCTTCGTCATAGGGTTTTTGGCTACAAGTGTATTTCCATAACCGCGACCCTTCTCCGCACCTCCTCCTCGCAGGTTCTGATCAATGGTAGCCCTTTCAGCCCTATTGTGCATGATCGCAGCCTGCGGCAAGGTGACCCCATATCTCCCCTATGCTTTTCGTTATTGTTATTGATGTGCTCGATGCTCTCCTCCGGAAGTTCGATCGGGAGGGGATCTTCCTACCCCTCTTCCATTTGGGCATTAAGCATTGTGCTTCTTATTCCCAAGACAATGTAGCACTCTTCGTACGCCTAATCTACGCATGATCTGGTCGGTGCCCGCTTCCTCCTTGAGATCTTCAAAAATGCTTTAGCTCTGAAGGTTAATCTTTCTAAGAGCGTGTTGGTTCCCATTTTCTGCCAAGGAATAGACATACAATGCCTCTCCGCGAAATTTCCTTGCCCAGTTTCCTCGTTCCAGATTAAGTATCTGGGCCTCTCGCTATCCCACTCATGGCTCCACAAGGCTGATCTCTTACCCCTTGTGGAATTATTTTCCAACAAGCTCCCGGCCTGGAAGACAGTCATGGTCCCCACTACCGGACGCATCTTGCTCATGAACTTGGATCTCAATGCGCTGGCAATTTACCACATGCTTGCTCTTGATGTTCCACCATGGGTCCTCAAGGCGGCGGACAAAATCCTTCATGGATTTTTATGGGCAAACTCGTATTGCACCAAGGGAGGGAAATGTTTGGTCCCTTGGAAGAACGTGTGCACCCCTTTGCACCTTGGGGGGCTAGGTATGCACGATCCGAAGGACATCAAAGGTGCGCTCCACACTAAGTGGCTTCGGACGGCAAAAACCTCTGATCACATCCCCTGGTCTGTTGTTTACCTCTCTGTCTCGGATGAAGCCACGACCACCTTTAGGGCCTCGTCTTCTCTTGTGGTTATGGATGGGGCCTATTCACTCTTTTTGCACGAAAATTGGATTGATGGATTGAGCATACCTATGTTGGCGTCGGACCTAGTGGTCATTCTCCGCCCCCATGCTCTTGCTTGCCACACGGTCAAGGATGGCATGGCAAACGCCTCTTGGGTAAGTGACCTCTGTGGCCAACTATCTGTGGCGACGATCGTACAATTCCTTGAATCATGGTTGAAGATCTTCGGTACAACCCCGTCTACCGGCCCAGACTTGTGGCAGCCTTCCTACATTGTGACGTTCGCTGGCCGCATTGAGTGTGGCTGTGGTGAGCTCATCTGGAAGCCTGGGTCTCATATGAAGTTCAAGTTCTTC
>NC_041385.1:712778001-712834219 GCF_002162155.2 Triticum dicoccoides
ATAAGATGAGTCGATCGAGCACCTCCTCCTATGTTTTGTCTTTGCGCGGGAGACCGGTACGACGCTCTCCAGTTGATTGGCATTGCTCACCTCGCACCCACAACTGATGACTCAATCCTCGAGTGGTGGTCTTACTGCCAAACTGCCATTCCCCCAAAGATGAGCAAATGCGTCAATCCGGTGATCCTTTGTTCCCTAGGATGCATTTGGCCCGAGCACAACCGGTGAGTTTTCAAGAACCGTTCATTAGGCCCTATGGCTGCGATAGAGAAGATCCCTGAATATTTTCGCGATCGGCGGAAGGTGGGTAACGCTAGTCTAAAGCAAGTAGTCCCGTTGCGTGCCCACGCGGATGGCCTGAGCTGCCTCTTCCCCACACACCCCCTGTACGGTGGCACAAACTTGTAATCGTCACTGCTTTCCTATCATAATATGTAGGCACCCAGATCTCCTGCGTGTTCTGGAAAAAATGATGGGCAGTTGGAACCAAGCCAAGGCTAGCCATAGGCCTTCATTACATGTATCAAGTTTTGCGTCTAGCGGGGAGAAATAGTTGTAGAGCCAGCAGCAAGCCACCCTGCTCTCCTTCACGAAAGAGCTATCTATGTTGAGCTGCACCCATCCTGGTTGTGAGCCACACCACCTTGGCCTCTCAACACGAGTACAAGCAGGCTACCTATTTTAAGCTCAGTGACCCGCTTCCCTTTATTCAAGTCTGCATGTGGGTGTTCATTAATAAGCATGATGGACTCCGTGTCTCTACACAAAGAGGCGCAACCGCATGCAAAGGCATTGGCTTATTCTGTGTGATTTTCATTTCGCACAAACCGAAATTTCCGCAAGAGCATGAGCAACACCAAGGTGTTGTTCAATGCACAATGGCTGAAGAAGGTGCATAATCCATTCATGTCCATCAACACACATCAGTTCATCTTCTGGTAAGTCCCAGTACTAGCGCATCACGTGCCATAGTTCACACATATGCAGACACCGATATAGGGCATGCAGTGCGTCCTTTTCCTCCACACCACACACCGGTAGGTGCCATGATTCTCCAGATGCAACCGATATTTTTTGCTCTGTTGGGTGGCGAGTGCCTCGGTCGCCAGCTTCCAGGCGAAGAACTGCAATTTCGGAGGGAGCCAAACTGTGCCAAGTCATAGCCCAGTCTTGTAGGTGGTTGTCAGGCCTAGAGCTCGACACTCTACCTGCTGCTCATCCAGACGTGCAGCAAATCCTAGCCGATAGGCGCTTCGTACAGAGAATGTGCCACGTTTGTCAGCTTACCAGACAATGAAATCCTGCTCAGCCAGCTGGGAAGTTTTTGTCTGGAGGATCATATGTGCATCGGATGTGACAAAAATATGTGCATCAGAATAGACTAATAGGCAGAAGTTTTTCATCACCTCTTCTTGGTCAATCTTCAGAATGAGACTATAGACGTTATGTTAGCATTTGTAGGCATTATCCCAATGAGAAAAAATTCCTTCACCACTGCTATAAACACCGGTTTATCTTCCCCTGGAAGTGTAACAATATTTACAGCATCATGAATAACATTCTCCCTGCCAAGATATGTGTCCCAGAAGCTGCTGCTTGGGTAAAAACGCTTTTCCACAAAAGAAAAAAGGTTGGTCAGTACGGAAACAAACAGCGTGCAAACATTTATTTTCTTTCTATGTGTTCGAAATGTATTACAGAAACAAAATATATTGTAAGAACAGAATTTTTTCAATTAGCTAAAACAGGATGCAGAAGCAAACCTCAACCAGTGCTAAGGTCTCCAACATCTTCCACTCATTTGATTGCATGTACCCACGCTGTTTCATCTCGTCTGACAGTACCTTGCATAAGTTGTCTAAGGTCCGACTCTATGTCATCTCCTAGTCTTTCTAGTGTCGCTACAGCCAGTCCACTTTCACCCTGCAAACTTATGTGTTAGACCTCAGAAAATAACGGGGAGACACATTTTTAAGCTATGGGTACCTTCATTAACAGATCATAAACAATGGATCTTCCTATTTCATGAACTTCGGAGAAAACATCATCAAAATCATCACCAGAACATGATTCCCTCTGGCGCAACAGTTGCAGCTGAAGAACTGCCAACGGTAGTCGACCAGATTGTAGTGCTTCACCGACTATTGTTTTCAAGTCAAACTTATTCATTTCCCAACGGTTCATCATATCCTTGATATTTCCTTGAGTAACCAGTCTTCCAACTTGAGTGGTTCTTTGATCAGTGTCATTGTCATGAGAAGCAATAAGGGAGGATTCAACCGGCGTTAATGCTAACAGCCTGTTACTACCAGGAACAAACTCAAATGCAGTAGATGTTGATCCTTGTCTGTCAGGAGCATCTAAATCTCGCCAAGGTTGTGCTTAGGATTGGCATTAGCCCACGCGGACGAAATATTTTCAGGGAGGTCACCTGCTCGCTCTGAGAAGACTTAGTACTGTTTGCGCCTGAGAAACTAAGTTCTGTCAATTTGCAGACATGCAACACATCCATGAAAGCTACCATCTGGTTCTCAGCTAGCTGTATAAGGGAAAAATGCTCGTACTGCCACAAAGTTTGTTAAAGTCGCCCACAAGCATCCAAGGCAGATTGGAAACCGCTTTTAAGGACTGAATGGTAGACCACATAAGATGTCTATTTTCCACTCTTAGTTCACCATAGACACATGCCAGGACGACTCCGAAGGCGAAGTAGTGCATTTGAATTTATGAAAATATGAACAAAATAGTTTTGAAATGCATGGATAGTATTACTGAAATTATGAAATAGGGATCTAACTTTTTTGTAAAATTTAGTTGATCTTTTGTGTAATATAATTTAGTTAGCAAATTCATCTGTAGTGCATTCGAAATTATGAACCTAGTGAAATGCATATGTAGTGTAGTTGATTTCTTTTGAAATGTATGTATATTGCATCTAAACTTATGAAAATAGGAAGAAAATAATTGTGAAATTCATGTGTAATGTATCCAAAAAATTAAAATAGAAATGAAATCTAGTATTAAAAAACTACATTCTAATTCCATTTTTCTTATTGAAATTGCTTCAGTTTTGTGCAAAAAATATGCTGTGACTTTTTAAATCATTGTGTATTAGAGTCTTCTGATTTTTTTTTCAAGAAAACTCAAAAGTCTTGCATCTCGATGCAAAGAAGAATTTATACAGCCCCTAAGAAGGGCAGCATCCAATATTACAACATGACACCTCTAATCGCTAGGCATCGCCCCTGCCAGTAGCAACATCGCTAGATCCCTCGTCCACAGGGTCGCCGCTGCCTGACTTCTGCCTTGATCGTGTCAAGGATGCGAGCTAAGATAATGTTGGGATGCTTCCAAATGCACCTTGACACCGTCAGGATGGCAAAGTACGTGCCCTTCTGAGTAGAATGAATGGACATGTTTTTTGCCACCAGAGTCCATGAAATCGCCCCTACAATGGGGGAAGGGGGTGTAGGGTCGTCAATTGGATCCAAGATAGCACTTCATCTCCCACCATATGGCCAATGGACTCAAGGACACACAATTTACTAACTGGTTGACGTGGGAGTGGGCGACATGGATTAGCATTTAGCGGTCTTTTGATTGTGCATCTTTTCTGAAATTGCATTAAAGCATGTGTGTAGACTTTAGCTGAATTTGAAATAGTGTCCAAAAACTCTATGAAATGGGTATGCAATACTTTGTGGAATGCATGGTTATGAAATTTACAGATTGTGAATTAATGCGTGAATCTTTTGTGGACTGCAGTGGCGGGGCGGGGTTCTTCTTTCCGGCCATTGTCGATGCAGAGCAATGGGAGAACGCCGCCACTGTTCTCCCCCAGGAGTGGCCGTGGGATGCCACCACCTGTTGTTTATTCCCGGAAACAGGGGGCTAGCGCCGATGGCGGGCCTTCTGCCGTACAGAGAGACGGCGGCGGCAACCACCTTCCCAGCGGCACTGACGTTGGCCATGGCCAACCAGTGAGCGAGAGGCCGCTTCAGATCGTTCCTGCTAACACCAGAGCTGGGAAGGGCAAGAACGTGCCACCGGCCGGTGGCAACGGCGGCACTGCCGTGCCTGTAAATGGCCGCGTACGGAAGACACGCGCGCCCAAGGGGAGCAGCACTCTAGCGGAATCCAGGAAGGTGCCCGGCAAGAAATCTGACGCTGGGGAACCGGCGAGCATGCACCATGGCGCCCAAGGCAACGACCAGCTGAAGACTGTCTCGGCTCCAAGCAACAGCAGGAAGAAGAAGAGCACGGCCTCTGCCTCGGTCGTGCCATCGAGCCGGAGGCCTAGCAGGAATAACAGTAGCACGTCCGGCACCGCGGCGGCCGGAGCCAAGAAGCACACCATCCTGACATGGCTGATCGACTCCGGTGTGCTCAGAGAGAACGAGAAGGTCTCGTACGTGGACAGCACCAGCTTCGCCGCGAAGGCCTCTGGCGCGGTGACTAGGGCCGGCATCCAGTGCACCTGCTGCAACACCGCGATGGCGCCCCCGACCTTCTCGTCCCACGCCGGCTCCGAGGACTCGGCACTGTGGGAGAGGCTCCTGCTAAAGTCCGGCAAGTCGTTGCTGGAGTGCGTGCGGGAGGCGTGGCAGGGGGAGGACCTGAGGACCTTACACGCCAAGCAGAAGGCACGGGCTGCGCTGGAGAAAGAACGGGAGAGGAGCACACAGGAGAAGAAGCATGCTCTGCTGCTCGCCAAGCAGAGCAGGAAGGAACGAGCCCTCCCCCTCGACGGGACCAACTATGGCGGGGACGACGACCGGAGCGACGACGCATGCGGTGTGTGCGCAGACGGCGGACAGCTGCTGTGCTGCGACAGCTGCCCATCCACCTTCCACCCGGAGTGCCTTGCCGTGCAGGTCCCTGAGGACTCCTGGGTCTGCCACTACTGCCGCTGCTTCCTGTGCTCCGCCGATGATGATGGCCATTGCGGCCTCTCCAAGTGCAACCAGTGCACCCGCAAGTGTAAGCAACTCTCTCTCGTGTCTCTGAAGAATAAGGATCTCCACTGATGAAAAGTACTTCACTGATGATGCCTCTGCATGCATGCAGATCACCACCACTGCCGCGCGTCCCTGTTGGACGGGCACGAGATCGCCCCCTACTGCAGCAAAGCCTGCAACAAGGTAAAAGCACCTGATGAAACATACATTTTTTGCTTTCAGGGACTTTATTTCTTTGAAGTTTAGTATAATCCGTTATTTTACCATAAAACCTGCTGACCATAGCACGGCCATGGTTACATTTTTTATTCAGATAGCAGTGAATCTGTCAAACATGGTGGGAGCCACGACCAGCATCGGCGAGGAAGGCCACTCATGGTCCCTGTTAAAGATCCAGCGGGGCTCCATGACGTCAGACTCCGCCGCCCTGCTGGAGTGCAATGCGAAGCTGGCAGTGGCGTTTGGCGTGCTGGATGAGTGCTTCAACCCTGTGAAGGACCGGCTGACCGGCATTGACATGATTCGCCAGGCCGTCTACAGCCTCGAGTAAGCATGCCGGGGCTCTCTCTCCCTCTCTCTCTCTCAGTGTGAGGCAGATCAAGGTTCTGAACAAGACTCGATTGACTGTGTTTTGGATGTTGTGGTGCAGATCGGACTTCAAGCGGCTGAGCTATGAAGGTTTCTACACCATAGTTCTGCAGAAGGACACGGAGATCATATCGGTAGCCTTGCTCAGGTATCTCTATATATGGGCGCATCCATCCCTTCGCCGCATTTTCTTTTTCTTTTGGGGGGTTCATATAAAGAAATCATATGGTCTTAGTTTCGTTTTTAATTTCAATTGTATATATACAGATGAACACGCTCAGATACATATGTGTCTTAATTTAATTTGCAGGTTCCATGGCGCCAAGCTGGCGGAGATGCCGTTCGCGTGCACACTGCCGCAGTACCATAGACAAGGGATGATGCGCCACCTCGTCAATGCCATCGACAAGGTTGCCACAACACACGTGAAACACTACTTGTTTCTATCTATTTTCGGCACATCATTTGTAAGTATTGCACTGATGCATGTGCATCTCTTGAGTCGTCAGGTGCTAGAATCGGTGCAGGTGGAGAATTTGGTGATCTCGGCGGTGGCCGAGGTAGAGGACACATGGAAGAAGCTTGGCTTCGTTACCGTAGAGCCGCAGCTGAGAGATGAGGCCAAGAGGCTCAGCATGGTCACCATTCCCGGCACCATCCTACTCCAGAAGCCCACCGCCAAGCAGGACGTGTTGCGGATAACCGAGGACGAGCAGGCGTTCCTGGAGATGAGCTGGCCGCGCTGCAGCTTCGTCGACCTCTTGACTGGGATCGCGTTCCCATGGCCGCCATATGCTGACCCCGTGGCCGCTGCGGTGAGGGGAGCGGGCGGCGGCGGTGGCGAGGCGTAACTACGCCGTGGCCTCATGCAGCACCTCGCCGTGAACAAATGATCATGACTCCATTTTTCTGAAGAATTTGTTGTGTTTCTTTATTTGACAATTGAAGTTAGTTTACATACCGTTTGTTTTAAAAAGTCAGAAGAATGGACCGATAACTTTGAAGTTTTAACATTTGGAGTTTATTTACATATCTTAGACATGGTTCGGGAATATTTGAGCTTATGTTTATGTTATCATGAGATCTATAAGTTTTTGGATGACAAGGAATCGTATATTTCTGTTGTTGATTGCTGCTTTTTTTTTTCTAGTGAGACTCTTGGGATGGCACGAACCTTGCATGTAGAGTACTTTTTAAACGGGATGGGCTCCTAGAAAATGAATGACCTCAGCATCCCTTATGTGCATGATTCTTGTGCTTCTGTTTTGGTCGATCTGTGATTTTCTGTTTTGGATCTAGTTCATCAAGAAAGAAATAGTCGTGTCTTTGTTCTATTGTGAGAGCCCAAGAGAAAATCACGGTACATACGGACTGGTTGAACGGAAGAATGATGCACACGGTTCTTTCTTAATGGCAAATTTATAGTACTAGTGAGGTCATTAGAATTTTGTTTTTGGTGAATGGAGAGTTTCATTGATCAAGTAGGTTCAGTTTGGTTTTCCACCTTCAGGCGTCAATTTGGTTTTCCAATTTTCCTGACCATGCACCTGGGAAGGATCTGAAGCTGGCGTTCACAAGTCCGGCCTCTACTCTGGACTGTTGTTGTTGGTCTCCATCCCGTGAGGCGACGCTGTCAAAGAAATCTTGAAGGTCTTGCTCCCATGTCTTTGGGTTGGAACTGCTTCTCCGTTAATCATTTTGCTTGCATGCGTGCAGCATCGTTTGGTGGAAAATAGTCTGGCAAAAGAGACTGGAAGCAGAGTAATACTACTAATCACGAGAAGCTTTATTCTGGTTCACGATTAGCGCTTATTTAAGCGCTGCACGGGCGCGCGATAGGGGCTGATGGCCGCCAAGCACGCACGCCTGCATACGCTATACGACTGTGCGCAACATCACACATACATATACTGCTGACATGCATACATATACACACATCGTAGTGTGCTCCGTTACGTGTAAGCTCAGTCATCGGCCCTGACGACGAAGTTCTCCTTGCGCTCGTGGAACTCCCCGGTGCGGGTGTTGAAGTCCTCCTCGAGCCTGCTCTCGCGCACCTCGAAGTGACCAGAGCCGCGGCCGTGGTGACCGTGGTGACCGTGGCGGCGGCCGGAGGTGTCGAACTCCTGCACGAACGTCTCCTTGACGATGTGCTCCTGCACGCCGCCGCCGCGGCGGGCCGGGTTGCCCACCGCCCTCACCTCCTCCGAGCAGTAGTCCACCTCCTGGAAGTGCGCCATGCCGATCGGTCGATGTTACTATGTGCTTGGTTGGGTTTGTGTGTGTTGGTGCGTTGTAGGACGAAGAATGTTGTGGGACGAAGTGCGCTTTTATAGTGTGGTTCCGTGCATGAGTGGGGCAGGGAATTTCCTCGCGAAAGACACATCTGCACACTGCTTTCTGCCTTCTTCCTTCACTTTTTTCTAGCATCCTCTAAGAATTTTTGGCCAGGAGGATCGATACCTTGGCGGCTTTGGTGCCCATTTTAGGTTTATGTTGAACATTGGGAAAAAGAACTAATTCTCCCGCAAAAAAAAGGAAAGAAGAACTAATTAACGGCTCACGCTGATCTGTTGTTTGCTCCCCCTTCTGACGAGGATACTGCGAAGAGAGCTATTTTAGCAGTAGCTTACCGTTACCTCTCTGATGTTGCTTCTGATCGATCAACGTACTAGTTTGCAGCGGCAAGCACCGGTCTATCATAATCAACTAAGACCATCTCCAACGGGCGCGCAACGCGCCGCGTGTTAAAATAACTTTTACAGCGTCGAAATAGCATCTTTTTGCGTGCAGTATGGCGCTAGCTTCAGCGGCCGCTGTAAAATATAACGCGCGCAAGTAGCTTCAGCAGACGCGGTAAATTTACAGCACTCATGCCCAGCACAAACAACATTTCACATTCAAAATAGAACCAAGAAGATCAAACACGTAAAAAAAATAAATCAACAATAAATAATTCAATTTATTACAACTCAAACAAATAGTTCAAAATACAACATCAAATATACAACATCACTAGTTTTGTCGGTCATTTCATGCCCACCACTCCTCGATTAGATCCTTTTGAAGATCATCATGCGTTTCGGCACGTCGAATGGCATTGATAAGAGGCAACAAATCGGGCCACCCTAGCAGCCCTCCGCCGTACTCGCACTGGACGTCCCAAGAGCTCATACTGAGAATAGTCTAAATCTTGCCCACGCTCATTCTCGTTGATCATGTTATGCATGATCACACAAGCTTTCATGATGTACCAAAGGATCTTTTGATCCTAAAATCTAGCCGGTCCTCTCACAATAGCATATAGGGCTTGCAAAATCCCAAAGCTTTCTCCACATTTTTTCTAGCCGCCGCCTGAGCATCGTGGAAATCAAGATTTTTCTTACTTTCCGATTTTTTTTCAACGGCTTCACAAATGTTTGCCACTTTGGATAGATGCCATCCGCAAGATAGTAGTCATAGTTGTATGTATGGCCATTTGCTACAAACTCCACCGGTGTAGCTTCACCATTTGCAATCTTATTCCTGAGTGGTGACCGGTTAAGAACGTCGATGTCATTCAAAGATCCCGGCATTGCAAAAAAAAAACATGGCAAATCCAAGTCTCTTGATTGGCCACTACTTCAAGGATTATAGTGGAACCCTTTTTCTGGCCGAGGAATTGTTCATGCCATGTCTTAGGACAGTTCTTCCAACTTCAATGCATGCAATCTATTGAGCCAAGCATGCCTGGCAACCTGCGAGCTTTGTTCATCTCCAAAAGCCTTGCGGTGTCTTAAGCATTGGGAGCTCTCAAATACTCCGGACCAAACACTTGCACAATTCCGACCGCGAAGCGCTTGACATACATGATGGATTGACTCTCACCCATGACCAAGTGATCATCAACTAGATCAGACGGAATACCGTATGCCAACATACGCAAAGCGGCTGTCACCTTTTGAAAGGTGCTATGCCCGAGTTCTCCGGCGGCATTCCTTCTTTGCTGAAACAACCGACCATGGCTCGCCAGTTTCTCTGCAATGCGTTTGAACAACTCAATGCTCATCCTAAAACGACGCCGAAAGTATGACTCGGGGTATGTGGGATTCTCTACAGAATAGTGCATCATCAATCTGTTGTTGGCATCGATCTTATCCCTCCAAATTTTCTGACGACCCATAACCGAACCACCGTGCTTCGGCTTTTTATTGACGTGCATAGCTAGGATCATTGCAAGGTCCTCCGCCTCTTGAATATCAAATTCTTCGTCGGAAGAATCATAGGACGAACTAATCTACAATATTGACTTTAAACTAGTCTATAAAACTACAAACAACATGCATCAAATTCATCTATAAAATATGAAGTTGAAGCAATACATACCTTGCAAGCGTTTTTTCAAACACCTTGTGGGCACCGAGCGGCAGCGGGCGGCCGGGCGCTGTTCGTCGGAGGAATGGCGCGCTCGAGGGGCGGCAGCGACGAGAGGAGGTGGAGAAAGCAGCGGCGGCGCGCTGGGATAGGCGGGGGAAGCGCTGACGGGTCGCCGGAGCAAATGGGGAAGGTGTGGGCGGCGGCACCAGCGCCTGGATCTGGCGGTTGGTGGAAGTCGTGCGCGAGTCGTCGCTGTCCAGCGCGCGAGAGTGTGCGCACGAAATAAACAGCGCGCGATGCCGTTTTGCTCCATAAGTTGAACCAATTATACCACGCACGTGTTTTTTGCGCGTTTGCTGGAGCACCCGTCCAGGCTGCGCGCGCAAAAAAAGGTGATCGTGCGCCTGTTGGAGATGCTTCTAAACATTCCCCATTTATTAGTTAACTTAGCGTTAGTTTCTCTAACTCGTAAGAGAATTTGTTAGTATAAATTCAGTTTCTTCGTAGAAGTACCGGAAAATAACCTGGTGACTGGCAACGAGGGCTGCCAACAGACACGTCTCGATGCTCATGTCTTGTAGGTCACCTTCCAGAATCCAGAGTGGTCGCCAGTCATGTAAGAATAAACTTATCTCTTGCAAGTGGGAATATATACTTGCGTCTCAGCCCTGCACTACGTTAGGAAGGACAGAAAGATGCGCTCCGTCGAATGAAGGATCTGGTACAGAATAGTCACCAAGTTAACTGACATGCATGGTCGTGATAAGCCATGATACCACTCTTGAATTGCTAAAAGCATCTCCAACGGCCGCATTATATACGCGTCGCGCGGAAAAAGTAATGGTTTTAGCGCGCGCTATCATTCCGGGCGCTCCAGCGGACGCGCAAAAACCGCGCGCGCGGCATATGTAATTCAGCGCGCGGGCGAAAACGCCATCGCGCGCCGTTTATTTGCTGCGCCCGCTCCCGCGCGCTGGACTCTCGAGCGCTCGCGCGAAACTACACCTACCCATCCAGCCGCGCCGCCGCCGCCATCCGCGCCACCCCATTTTTCCGGCGACCGTTCCGGCGCTTCCCCGGTCTCTTCCCGCACGGCCGCGGCTTCCTCCCTCTCTCTCTAGTCAGCGCCGCCCGTCGCGCGCGGCAGTCCTCCGACGAACAGCGCCCGGCCGCCCACCGCCGCTTGGCGCCCGCAAGGTGTTCGACAAAAGACCCACAAGGTATGTATTGCTTCCAACTTCCACATTTTTACATGAAATTTGGTGCATGTTGTTTATAGCCTAGTTTTGAACATTTTAGATGAGTTCGTCATATGATTCTTCCGAAGAAGAATTTGATACGGAAGAAGAGGTGGATCTTGCAATGATCCTAGCTATGCACATCAATAAAAAACCGAAGCACGGTGGTTCGGTTATGGGTCGGCAGAAAATTTGGAGAGATAGGATTGATGCCCGCAACAAATTGATGAGGCACTATTTTGTGGATAATCCCATATACCCCGAGTCGTACTTTCATCGCTGGTTTAGGATGAGCACTGAGTTGTTCAGGCGCATTGCAGAGAAACTAGCGAGCCATGACCGGTTTTTTCAGCAGAGGAGGAATGCCACCGGAGAGCTCGGGCATAGAACCTTTCAGAAGGTGACAACCACTTTGCGTATGTTGGCATACGGTATCCCCGCTGATCTAGTTCATGATCACTTGGCCATGGGTGAGAGCCAAGCCATCATGTGTGTCAAGCGCTTCGCAGTCGGAGTTGTGCAAGTGTTTGGCCCGGAGTACTTGAGAACTCCCAATGCTGAAGACGTTGCAAGGCTATTGGAGATGAACAAAACTCGCGGGTTCCTAGGTATGCTTGGCTCAATAGATTGCATGCATTGGAGTTGGAAAAATTGTCCAAAGGCATGGCATGGCCAATTCCACGGACAAAAAAAGGATTCCACTATAATCCTTGAAGCGGTGGCCGATCAAGAGACTTGGATTTGGCATGCTTTTTTTGGAATGCCTGGATCTTTGAATGACATCAACGTTGTCAACCGGTCACCACTGATGAGTAAGATTGCAAATCGTGAGCTATCACCGGTGCAGTTTGTAGCTAATGGTCGTACATACAACCATGGCTACTATCTTGCGGATGGCATCTACCCAAAGTGGCAAACATTTGTGAAGCCGTTGAAAAAACCGGTAGGTAAGAAATATCTTGATTTCCACAATACTCAGGCGGCGGCTAGAAAAGATGTGGAGAGAGCTTTTGGGATTTTGCAAGCCCAATTTGCTATTGTGAGAGGACCGGCTAGATTTTGGGATCAGAAGATGCTTTGGTACATAATGCACGCTTGTGTGATCATGCACACCATGATCATCGAGAATGAGCGTGGCCAAGATGTAGACTACTCTCACTATGAGCTCTTGGGACATCCCGTGCGAGTGCGGCGGAGGGCTGAAAGGGTGGCCCGTTTTGTTGCCTCTTATCATGCCATTCGACGTCCGACAACACATAATGAACTCAAGAAGGATCTCATTGAGGAGTGGTGGGCTTGGAATGACCGCCAAAGAGCATCATGATTTGTGCGTTTGATATTGTATTGTTGAACTATTTGTTGTATTTCATGAAAGATACTATTTGTTTGAGTTGTAATAAATTGAATTATTCATTTTAAACTTGGTTGAATGATGTTTGTGATTTAAAAATTATATGCCATGTCTTTGTTTTGTGGATGTGTTGTGAGACAAAATGCAACAAATGTGATGCGCCAGCTGCTCGCGCGCGCTGCATTTTAGCGCGGCTGCTGGAGCCAGCGCTGTGCGCTGCGCCAAACCTGACGATGGGCGCGCCGCAAACCAGATTTTAGCGTGTCGCGCGTTGGGCGCCTGTTGGAGATGCTCTAAGGACATCTTCAATGGCGTCCCCAAATCGGATGCATCTTTGGACATTGATACAAAAGCCGGCCTTCCAACACTATTCATCAAACGCCTGTCCGTCTTTTCTCTTTTTTAAAATCCGCAGCGCTTAAAATAACTATAGATAAAAAAGAATTGAGTAGTCAAAAAATTCAAATGCAACACTAGTTTAAATATAATATTATTACCTCTTTTCCTAAATATAAGAAGTTTTTACAATTTAAATTGAACTACAAAACGTCTTATATTTAGGAACAGAGGGAATACAATCCATAAGAAATAGTCAAACTTGAATTCAATTATGTTTTAGTTATCCCCTTTAATCACATGCAATTGCTTAATCGGATCATTCTTAAGCTACTCATGAGTTTCTCGATGCCGAATATGTTGGTGCATCTGAACAAACTCCTCAAACATCACTAGATTCTAATCTGGAAGTTGGATAGGATGTAATGTTCTCAAATTTCATATCTCCACCAGCTCCTTCACCCTCATTCTCCACAATCATGGTGTGCATGATGGTAGAAGTTATCATCACCTCCCACAAGGCCTCTGGGTCTCATATTTTTGCACGTCCTCAAACAAGTGCAGAACAAGCTTGGAGAACTCTAAATACCCTCTACATATCCTTATCTCCTTCTTGTCTTTGGGCAACGTGAGCTCTTCTCTGACCAACAGGCTCAGAGATGATCTCGACAAAGGTCGCCCATGAAGAATAGATACGATCAACTAGATAGTAGCACATGTTGCAATCATGACCATTGATGGTATAGTTGCATGGAGGAGCTTGTCCTTTAGTCAACCTAGCAAACAATGGAGATGGATGCACCATGTTGATATAATTGTGAGGCCCGGGCATTGCCAAAGAAAACGTATCAAATACAGGGGTCTTGTGATGCAAATGATTCAAGAATGATGGTGGGCTTATTAACAAGGCCCTGATTTTTCTCTTGTAGAGCATATGACCACTTCTTCCCTCTCAAGTGCATGCAATCAAGGGATCCGAATATACCTGGCAACCCTCTTGCTTCTAGCACTAGTAGAAAATAGGGCTTTGGTTGAGGCCTGGGTAAGGGCATTAATCCCGGTTCACTCACAAACCGGGACCAAAGGGGGCATCAGTCCCGGTTCGTGAGGCCAGGGCGCCAGCCGAGCCTCGTGGGCTATTGGTCCCGGTTCGTCTGACCCCTTTGGTCCCGGTTCCAAGCATGAACCGGGACCAATGGGCCTCGCTCCTAGCCCACAACCTTTAGTCCCAGTTTTAGCCACCAACCGGGACTAAAGAGAGGCCTACATATACCCCCGCCCCTGCCCGCGAGCAGAGCCACTGCTCTGTTTTTTGGACGACCGTGGAAGAGCTCTTTGGTGCTCTAGCTCACCTCCTATGCACATGAGGTGTTCAACGAAATGCCCGAGCCACACTTGAGCTTTCTCCTCTCAAAGCTCCTTGTCCAAGCTCCATTTTCCTCAAGATTTGTCTAGGTTTGGCGGTCCGTCCTGTCCCGTCCCCGTCCTCACCACCGTCGATCGCCTGTGCCGACCTCGTCGCCAGCACCACCGTGGTGAGCCTCTTGTTCTTATCTTCTTTCTAAAATAAAAAAGTTCTTACTTGTATGATTTAGATAGATACTTATCTAATTTTCTTACTTTTATTATGATACTTATCTAATTTTCTTACTTTTATTATTGTTTGTTATTATATAGTGCGATGGTTTTGGTATCTGCCTCTGTCGGCCCTCGTCATGTCTATGATTCGGATGTGGTATATATTATGGTTCATTTAGTGTTTATGACAATTATGTCGATCAATGTGACATAGATGTTTTTATCTAGGGGGTATGTGAACCGGATATTCCAACCGACCCTATTGTCGAGAGGTTAAATTTAGTTGAAGAAGAAAACAATTACTTGAAGAAAAAATTGAAAAGAATTGAGGAGGAGAAGATGAGATTGGAGTTGCATGTTGCGGATGTCGTCCATGATCACAAGATCAAGATGGATGCAATGCGCTTGAAGATTAGAAAGATTAGAAAATACGTCATTCATACTGAGGCTTGGTATCATTATGCCATTGGATCAATTGTCACCTTAGTTGCGATTATGATCGCATTTGTTGTTGCATTGAAATGTTTTACATAGTTTCAATGTATGGTTTAATTAGATGCTCTAGAGAGCTATATGTTGTTCAATGAGAACTATATATGTATGAACTTTATGGATTTATTTTTTCAGTATAACATTTGATCACTACTATACTTTGGTTTTAATGATGAACTTCTATTAATTTGGTCACTTCTCTATTCGTGATGTTCTGTAATGGTTTTTGACACACTTAATTATATATAATGCACGCAGATGAACTGGCAATGGATGTATGGTGATAGACGCACCTCCGAGTACATTAAGGGCATACAATATTTTCTCGAAGTGGCTGAGGCAAACATGCAGAATGGTTTTATGTGTTGTCCATGTCCTAGATGTGAGAATACAACGTCTTACTCTAACTGGAAAACCCTTCACGCCCACCTACTTGAGAAGGGTTTCATGCCACACTATAATGTTTGGACCAAGCAAGGAGAAAGAGGGGTTATGATGGAAGACAACAAAGAAGAAGAGGATGATGACAACTATGTGCCCCCTAAATACGGTGACGCTGCAACGGAGGAAGCTGAAGATCAAGAGGAACCAGACGATGTTCCCAATGATGATCTTTGTCGGGTCATTGATGATGCAAAGATACAATGCGAAAGTGAAAAGGAGAAGTTGAAGTTCGATCGCATGTTAGAGGATCACAAAAAAGGGTTGTACCCCAATTGCGAAGATGGCAACACAAAGCTCGGTACCAGACTGGAATTTCTGCAGTGGAAGGCAAGCAATGGTGTATCTGACAACGGATTTGAGAAGCTACTGAAAATATTGAAGAAGAAGTTTCCAAAGGATAACGAATTGCCTGACAGTACGTACAAAGCAAAGAAGGTTACTAAGAGCGGCCCAGGAAGAGGGTTCCTGCCAAGGTGATGTTGTATGCTCCTATAATACCACAGTTGAAACGTCTATTCAGAAACAAAGAGCATGCCAAGTTGATGTGATGGTACAAAGAGGACTGTAAGAAAGACGGGAAGTTGAGAGCACCTGCTGACGGGTCGCAGTGGAGAAAATTCAAGAGAAAGTGGGGGGACTTTGCAGGTGTCGCAAAGAACGTATGGTTTGGTTTAAGCGTGGATGGCATTAATCCTTTTGGGGAGCAGAGCAGCAATCATAGCACCTAGCCCGTGACTCTATGTATCTATAACCTTCCTCCTTGGCTGTGCATGAAGCGGAAGTTCATTATGATGCCAGCTCTCATCTGATGCGGAGCATCCCTTGGTCATCCCCATGGACCTACCATCGCCTCACCAAGCCTCAAGAGGACCCATGACTAGAGCACGTGCTAGAGCTCTCGAAACCGAGGTGACTTCTCTCCTAAGTGATATCTCATATGATCCTCTTGAGACATGGCTACTACCTAAGTCCGATATACTATGCATGATTAGGTGTCAAGATGAACCTCCCAAGGATGCACGTGAAGACGGACAAGCTGCCCACTCCGCGGATGAAGAGAACCAGCTGAAACGGACAAGATCACCTTCCAGGCCCCGGACATCTGGCCCAAGCCCCGGACATCCGGCCCCTGGAGCTTCTCCATCAGCAACAGCCAAGTCTGCCAAGTCTCCAGGGCCCGGACATCCGGCGTCCAGCCCGGACATCCGGCCAAAGCCCCGGAAATCCGGCGCCTCGCACCAGGAACCACAGAAGTTCAACCCTCCAGCCCGGACATCCGGCGTCCTGGCCCGGACATCCGGCGCCTCCGGAAGCCCCGGGCATCCGGCCCGACGCCCGGACATCCGGCTCCGCTTGTGTGTGAACAGTGAAGGGCCGAAGCCCATGTACCTCTTCGCCCCCCTAGACTATATATACTCTTTCCCCTTCCTCTTTCTAGGTTTAGCATTGGATTAGCTCATTTTGTGTTAGAGCCTTTGCTCTTCCACTTGGATACTTCTCCTCGGAGTTCAGGACCTCTTCGGAGAAGATCCCCCAAGCGGATTCAAGACCCCTTTCTAGGGAAGACCATCAAGACCTCTGTTAGGAGAAGAACTGTCCTTTGTATCCTTTCCTTTGTTGATCTTGAACCTTGTGTTACCTTATGTGTGTGATGATCTAGCACTCGTGTGATTGATTCTATGTCGGTTTAGTGTTTCTCTCTCGTTTTCCCCGTGTTCCCCTTTGTGATTTCCGCGCGTTCTTCGTGTTCTCCCGTAGGATCCCCTCCAAACGTGAAAGATCGACGTTCTAGGGTTCCACCCTACATCATCTTGGTATCATGAGCCACGTTGATCATGTTTTTGGAGCCTCTACCCCGTGTTTTCTAGCTTGATTTTGTTGTTTTTGTCCTAAATCTGAAAATCCCCACCGAAAATAGCCCCCAAATTTTTTTTTGCGATTTGTTGGTGTGATGAAATTTTGTTGGATTTGGTCCATGGATTTGTGTTGCTGCGTGTGGATCTAGCTTTCCCCACCCTCCCCACCCTTTTCCATCCACCAATTCGTCCGAATTTTGCCCCGGAGTTGCATTTTTCCCCCGTGGAATTCATCGTGTTCGTCCCCGATCCAGAGCCCGGACATCCGGCCGTGTCCCCCAGAAATCCGGCGCCCCGGACATCCGGCTCCTGGCCCGGACATCCGGCCCCTGGGAGACAGCAACTCCACCCCCCGCACCCATTTCACCATACCTTCACCAAATTTTGCCACCGTGCCCACGACTTCTTCCGCATACCCACAACACTTTCCACAACCACCACAACCGCTCACTGCTACCTCCTATGTCGATTTTGATACGTTTTGGTCTTTGAAATTTGAGTTGTGGTTCCCGTGTCCTGTTGTGTTTCGGCTATATAGGTACGGTTCGATGTCATCATCACCACCGCTCAACTCCATCGACTACTCAACATTGCCAAGGACGGTAACTTCGACGACATCTTTGTCGTAACTTGCAATTGCATTGATAACCCACATTGCCTCATTTTGCATAGCTTACCCATCGAGACTAGCCATTGAGTATTGCCGGCAACGTGACTTGTGCACATTAGGGATCATACTCCATAGCATACATACCATACCATAGTGGTGCATATCTTGGGATCCACTTGTGTGTCACAAAGTTGTCATCGCATACACAATTGCTATCTAGGTTCGTGAAGTATTGCATGAGAAAAGAGCTCAAAAGTGAAAGAGCCACCCAAGCTTTTAAGCAAAGAGGAAAGATAAACAAAGAGCTTATGAGCAAGAACCATAGCATCATAATACATTAAGATTGTCACATTGGATCATCTTGGATCATTGCACCGAAATACCATACATATAGCATACTTGGGATAGAGATAGTTGCATTTTTGCTTAGTAGGTTGTGCACAAGTTTGCGTATCCGCCTATTGTGCAATCGTGCTAGCGTCTCTCTAGTATTGTGCAACAAGAGCATTTTCGTGGTTTCCACATTTTGACTCACTTTTGGATTGCACAATCCCATTTATCTATTTACGTCTGTGTTTCCGTGTTCCCATACTAGCTTGGTCTACTTGTTGCATTTGCAAATTTGTGAACCTTTTCCAACATTATTGAAGCTCACTTACTATTGCATCAAATTTGTGCCACCATCCTAACCAAGCTCCACCAAAAGCTTTTACTTGTGTAGGTGTGAGAACCGACAAGAATTGGTACCAACAGTGCTATTTCATTGTCCGCATTTGAGTGAACTTGATTCATCTTCAACATCGGTCAAGGTACATTTGGTACACGTTCTTTTCCTTCTACCACTTACATTTTGCTTGGTATGATGGATAGGCCAAGTTCTTCTACAAATCCACCTCTCATCGAGAACGTCGACGACATGTCATCATTCGTCAGAAAGAGCCACCTCTTTGGTGCTCAAAGGGCGTTACACCAAGAGCAACAAGCTATGAGCGACCGCATCAACAACCTCGCCACCGACTTGCGACTCTCCGAGCAACGTACAAGGGACTACTTCAACGACAAGTTCGACTCTCACAAGCAAGAAAATGATGCAAGAATGGACGAGATCCGCGCCTTGATGAGGACCCGACATCATTCCACTTCTTCCTCCTCAAGACGGAGCCGCTCGAGTTGACACTCCGATGACACCTTCTCCGGCTCAAGTACACCGTCATCGACCATTCTTCGATGAGCCGTGCGTCAAGACCGTCATGCATCTCGGAACCCACTACAAGACAAGCATTCACAAGAGCAAGTCGATGAGCAAGTCCCTCGTCCTCAATCTAACCAAGTGGCTTTTGCTCAAGCTCAAGAACGGCAACGACTACGGTGCCAAGAAGAAGAACGAGCGCGTCTACACCAAGAAGAACAAGACGCCGGGGCTCAATGTCTTCAACAACAACAACGAGAAGCGCAAGCTCTTGAGGCGCAACGTGCCCTTCAAGAATCAAGTCGAGCCATCGCTAACCGCAATCGCGAACGGCGCAATCAAGAGGAAGCTCTTCGAGAAGAAATCCAAGAGAGGAACTACCAACCGCGTGTGCAACGTCAAGCTCCACAAGCCCCTCCACAAGCTCGTCAAGCTTCTCTTCAACCTCAAGTTCAACAAGAGCAAGTTGATCATGGACTTCCTCCGCGCCAAGAGCAACATGAGGATGAATATCCTCCACGTCAAGGATGTCATCATCACCATCGCCAACAACACAATGAAGAGCAACGCTATGGCAAGCTCAAATTCACAATGCCCAAGTTCAATGGAAGCAATGATCCGGAAGAGTACCTCTCATGGGCATTGAAGGTCGACAAAATCTTTCGTTTGCACAACTTTGAGGAAGAGAAAAAGATCGCTATGGCATCACTTGAGTTCCAAGACTATGTGCTCATATGGTGGGAACAAGTCCTTGAACGCCGTGAAGCAAGAGGTGAACCACCAATCACCACTTGGGCTCAAATGAAGGATGTCATGCGGGCACGCTTTGTACCAACCTACTACAACCGTGATCTCTTCAAGAAGCTACAACTCCTCAAGCAAGGAACAAAGAGTGTTGAATAATACTACAAGGAAATGGAGATTGCCATGATTTGAGCCAATGTCAAGGAAGATGATGAGCAAACAATGGCACGATTCTTGAATGGACTCAATCATCCCATCAAGAAGATCGCCGACTTCCAACCCTATTCCAACCTCATTGAGCTCGTACATCAAGCAACCAAGGCGGAACGTCAAGTGCAAGATGACTTCAAGTACGCCAAGTACTCATCCAAGACCTACGGTTTCTCCAACATCCAAGCTTCAACGACTCCTTCAACATCTACATCAACCAAACCTTCTCCAAGCAACGACGACAAGTCAAGTTACAAGAAAACTTCGGCAAGTTCAAGTCGCCTTCCTCCTACGACAAGCAACTTCAAGCCGCGTGCTTCATCATCTACTCCAACCGATGAGACCGTCAAGACAAGCTCCTTCAAATGTTTCACTTGTGGCGGCCGAGGCCACAAAGCCTTCCAATGCACCAACAAGCGCACCATGATACTCAATGACAATGGCACCTACGACTCAATGAGTGAAGATGAAATGGAAGCTATTGAGCAAGTGGCCATGCACCGGTGCGTGAACGAGGATGAAGATGATCAAGTCTTTTGTGATGAGGATTCGAGCCCCGCTCTCGTTGTCTCCAAGGTCTTGACACTTCAACATCAACAAGAAGAAGACCAACGATGCCACATCTTCCACACAAAGGCCGGCATCAATGGAAGGTCCGTCAAGGTCATCATCGATGGAGGTAGTTGTCACAACTTGGCAAGTGAAGAATTATGTTCCAAACTTCAATTGGTCAAGAAGAAGCACCCGCACCCCTACAAGGTTCAATGGCTAAGTGACTCCGGCACTATACGAGTCGAGCATACGGTCCAAGTCTCCTTAAAAATTGGTGCATATGAGGACACTTTTGAGTGTGATGTGGTCCCAATGACCGTTTGCCACCTCCTTCTTGGTCGACCATGGAAATTCGACCGTGGTGTCATCCACAATGGGCGCACCAATCACTATAGCTTCAAGATGAAAGGGAAGGAGTATGTGCTACGACCTATGTCTCCTAGTCAAGTGATAGCCGACAAGCAAACCACCCACCATGGAGAGAAGAGTGAGAAAGTTAACCATCCAAAAGTGAGTGAGAGCCACAAGCCAAATATGAGCGCCTCTTCGCCTAGAGAGAAAAACCTCATCCTATTTGCCACCAAAAGTGAGATAAGAGAAGTGTGTGAGAACCCATTGAGTGTGATGCACTTCGTCCTCGTGTGCAAAGATGGAGAGCCAACAACTAACACCTCTCACGAGTTACCTTTAGTGTTTCAGTCTCTTTTGCAGGAATTCAAAGATGTCTTCCCCGATGAGCTACCTCCGGGTCTACCTCCACTACGAGGCATTGAGCATCGAATCGACCTCATCCCCGGAGCGCCACTTCCAAACAAAGCCCCATACCATGTCAACCCCGAAGAAACCAAAGAGATTCAACGACAAGTACAACAACTCATCGACAATGGTCAGGTACGTGAAAGCTTAAGCCCATGTGCCGTTCCCGTTATACTTGTACCTAAACCCGATGGCATTTTTCGCTTGTGTTTCGACTGCAGACCCATAAACTCCATCACCATTCGTTATAGGCACCCCATTCCTTGTTTAGATGATATGCTTGATGAACTTAGCGGAGCCAACTTTTTCTCCAAAATTGACCTTAAAAGTGGCTATTATCAAATTCGCATTCAAGAAGGTGATGAATGGAAAACCGCTTTCAAAACCAAATTTGGCTTATATGAGTGGTTAGTGATGCCTATGGGTTTGTCGGAGGCACCCGAAACTTTCGTGCGTCTTATGCATCATGTGCTTAGACCTTACGTTGGAGTCTTCGTTGTGGTTTACTTTGATGATATCCTTGTGTTTAGCAAAACCATGAAAGAGCATATTTATCATGTTAAATCTGTGTTGCAAACTCTTCGCAAGGAACGCCTTTATGCAAACTTGAAAAAATGCACTTTTGGCGTTGACAAAGTGATTTTCTTGGGTTTTGTTGTTTCTTCCAAGGGTGTCCATGTTGATGAAACTAAAATTGAAGCAATTAAAACTTGGCCCCAACCCACCAATTTACAACAAGTGCGCAGTTTCCTTGGTCTTGTAGGATTTTACCGCCACTTTGTGAAAAACTTTAGCACAATTGCCGCTCCTTTACATGCTTTGAGTAAGAAGAATGCTCCTTTTGTTTGGGGATCTTTGCAGTCCACCGCTTTTGATGAGCTCAAGTCTTTGCTTACTCATGCTCCGATTCTTGCTTTACCCAACTTTGACAAAAGTTTTGAGGTTCATTGTGATGCAAGTGGTACCGGAATTGGCGGAGTTTTGATGCAAGAAAAATGAGCCATTGCTTATTTTAGTGAAAAACTCTCTGGTGCTCAACTTAATTATCCCATCTATGACAAAGAATTGTATGCTTTAGTGCATGTGCTACATGTTTGGGAACATTATCTTAGACCTCATGAGTTTGTCATCCATACCAATCATGAAACGCTTCAGTACTTAAAAGGTCAAACTAAATTGAACAAGCAACATGCCAAATGGAGTGAATTTATTGAATCTTTCCCCTATGTGATCAAGTACATTAAGGGTAAGGAAAATGTAGTTGCCGATGCACTTTCACGCATATGCACACTTGTGACTAAACTTGAGTTGAATGTTATTGGTTTTGAGCATATAAAAGACCTGTATGAGCATGATCCTTCTTTTGCACCTCATTATGCTAAATGTTTGACGCATACATCTTGGGAACAATATTACATGAAGGATGGTTATCTTATGAGAGCTAACAAACTATGCATGCCCGAGTCTTCTCTTCGTTTGCTACTTTTGCAAGAGGCTCATGGAGGTGGACTCATGGGACACTTTGGACGCGACAAGACTTTCGCCATGCTCTCCAAGAACGACTTTTGGCCCAAGATGCTCCGCGACGTCTCACGCTTCACCACCCAATGCTCTACATGTCGCAAAGCTAAGTCTAAAGCTCAATCTCATGGTCTTTACATGCCTCTTCATATTCCTTATCAACCATGGGAAGACATTAGTATGGATTTTGTACTTGGTTTGCCTAGAACTCAAAATGGAAAGGATTCCGTGTTTGTCGTTGTGGACCGATTTTCTAAGATGGCACATTTCATTCCTTGCAACAAGATAGACGATGCTTCACATATTGCAAATCTCTTTTGTAGGGAAATCTTGCGCCTCCATGGAGTACCAAAGACAATTGTCTCCGTCCGCGACGTCAAGTTCTTGAGCTACTTTTGGAAGACTCTATGTGCCAAGCTCGGAATCAAGCTCTTGTTCTCATCCGCATACCATCCTCAAACCGATGGCCAAACGGAGGTGACGAACCGGACACTATCCACTCTACTTCGCGTGTTGATCAAGAGGAACATCAAGGAGTGGGAGGCGTGTCTACCCATCGCCGAGTACGCCTACAACCGTGCAAGACATTCGACTACCGGCAAGTCCCCCTTCGAGGTCGTCTACGGCTTCAACCCGTTGTCCCCATTGGACATTCTACCTCTCCCTCTACAAGAGCGCACCAACATGGATGCGAGTGCACGAGCAAGCTACATCAAGAAGATGCATGAAGTTACAAGGCACACCATCGAGCGCCAAGTACAATGACTAGCGTCCAAGCTCAACATCAACAAGCAACACATGATATTCAACATTGGAGACCTAGTGTGGCTACATCTTCGAAAGGACCGCTTCCCCAACGAACGCAAGTCCAAGCTTCTCCCTAGAGCCAATGGACCCTTCAAGGTGCTCGCACGCTACAACAACAACGCTTACAAGATCGACCTCCCACGTGACAAGTACAACGTGAGCGACATCTTCAACGTCTCCGATCTCTCCCCGTACCATGGTGATGAGGATTTCGATCCGAGGTCGGATCTTTCACAAGGGGGGGGGGAGATGATGCGGAGCATCCCTTGGTCATCCCCATGGACCTACCATCGCCTCACCAAGCCTCAAGAGGACCCATGACTAGAGCACGTGCTAGAGCTCTCGAAACCGAGGTGACTTCTCTCCTAAGTGATATCTCATATGATCCTCTCGAGACATGGCTACTACCTAAGTCCTATATACTATGCATGATTAGGTGTCAAGATGAACCTCCCAAGGATGCACGTGAAGACGGACAAGCTGCCCACTCCGCGGATGAAGAGAACCAGCTGAAACGGACAAGATCTCCTTCCAGGCCCCGGACATCCGGCCCAAGCCCCGGACATCCGGCCCCTGGAGCTTCTCCATCAGCAACAGCCAAGTCTGCCAAGTCTCCAGGGCCCGGACATCCGGCGTCCAGCCCGGACATCCGGCCAAAGCCCGGACATCCGGCCAAAGCCCCGGAAATCCGGCGCCTCGCACCAGGAACCACAGAAGTTCAACCCTCCAGCCCGGACATCCGGCGTCCTGGCCCGGACATCCGGCGCCTCCGGAAGCCCCGGACATTCGGCCCGACGCCCGGACATCCGGCTCCGCCTGTGTGTGAACAGTGAAGGGCCAAAGCCCATGTACCTCTTCGCCCCCCTAGACTATATATACTCCTTTCCCTTCCTCTTTCTAGGTTTAGCATTGGATTAGCTCATTTTGTGTGAGAGCCTTTGCTCTTCCACTTGGATACTTCTCCTCGGAGTTCAGGACCTCTTCGGAGAAGATCCCCCAAGCGGATTCAAGACCCCTTTCTAGGGAAGACCATCAAGACCTCCGTTAGGAGAAGAACTGTCCTTTGTATCCTTTCCTTTGTTGATCTTGAACCTTGTGTTACCTTATGTGTGTGATGATCTAGCACTCGTGTGATTGATTCTATGTCGGTTTAGTGTTTCTCTCTCGTTTTCCCCGTGTTCCCCTTTGTGATTTCCGCGCGTTCTTCGTGTTCTCCCGTAGGATCCCCTCCAAACGTGAAAGATCGACGTTCTAGGGTTCCACCCTACATCATCATTCAAGGCCCTAAGCAACCCGACAACGACATTGATGTGTACCTAAGGCCATTAGTTGAAGAACTTTTACAACTGTGGATTGGAAAAGGTGTACGTGTGGGGGATGAGCAAGACCAGCAGGAATTTGACCTACATGCGTTGTTGTTTGTAACCATCAATGATTGGCCTGCTCTCGGTAACCTTTCAGGATAGACAAACAAGGGATACCATGCATGTACGCATTGTTTAGATGACACTGAAAGTATATATTTGGACAATGCAGGAAGAATGTGTACCTAGGGCATCGTCAATTTCTTCCGACCAACCATCAATGTCGAAAGAAAGGCAACCATTTCAAAGGCGAGGTAGATCACCGGAAGAAGCCCGCCGTCCGTACTGGTGATAACATACTTGCTATGGTTAATTATTTACAAGTAATCTTTGGAAAGGGTCCCTGCGGACTATCTGTTTTGAATGACGCTGAGGGACGCACACCCATGTGGAAGAAGAAATCTATATTTTGGGACCTATCCTATTGGAAAGACCTAGAGGTCCGCTATGCAATCGACGTGGTGCACATGACAAAGAATCTTTGCGTGAACATGCTAGGCTTCTTGGGCGTGTATGGGAAGACAAAAGATACACCATAGGCACGGGAGGACCAACAACGTGTCGCGGGAAACCACAACCACCTATGGGACCAGGACGGCCCCTTGCTGGTTCGGCAGGGGGGAGTTGCCTTGCACAAAGAGCAGACCAACATGGGGCATCGCAGCAGAGATCACATGGGCAGTTTTACCCAGGTTCAGGCCACCGTGAGGTGTAAAACCCTACTCCTGCTTTGGTGGATTGATGGTGGAAAAGTGGTGGTGGTGCTTAGTACACTTGCCCGGCAGGGGTTGCCTCGGGGCGGCAGCGACTACGCGCGTACGGGGGTGCGGGTGGTCTAACTTTGTAACCCCTAAAATGGTTGCCATGGGCCTCCTTTTATAGAACAAGGGGTCACCATAGTGGCAATTTAGTCATTAGACACTGATATGATAGCAAATAGTGCTATCATACCTAACTCTGTAGGCTGACAATGCACATTTAATGCACCGCTTAGTGTCACGTCGTTGGTTGCCCGGCAAGGCTTGTCGGGCTATCTTGCCAGCTCCAAGCCTGCTCGCTTGACACGTCATTGTACGGGTGTCATCTGTAGGTTTCCTTGGTAGGAAGTGGCTGCCATGTGGCGATTGGTTGCCACTTAATCACTCTGTGGCTTGACATCGCACTGATCAAGGTCTGTCCGGGGAGAAAGGTCTCACCCTGGACTGCGTCGTTGATGATGGTTGAAGAAGCCATCGAGCCTATCAGTGACGACACAGAGGAACTCTCAATGAAAGCACCAATGTCGGTGTCAAAACCGGCAGATCTCGGGTAGGGGGTCCCAAATTGTGCGTCTAGGCGGATGGTAACAGGAGACAAGGGACACGATCTTTTACCCAGGTTCGGGCCCTCTTGATGGAGGTAAAACCCTACGTCCTGCTCGATTAATATTGATGATGTGTGTTACAAGAGTGGATCTACCACGAGATCAAGGAGGCTAAACCCTAGAAGCTAGCCTATGGTATGATTGTTGTTCGTCCTATGGACTAAAGCCATCTGGTTTATATAGACACTGGAGAGGGCTAGGGTTACACAGAGTCGGTTACAATGGTAGGAGATCTACATATCCGTATCGCCAAGCTTGCCTTCCACGCCAAGGAAAGTCCCATCCGGACACGGGACGAAGTCTTCAATCTTGTATCTTCATAGTCTTGGAGTCCGGCCGATGATGATAGTTCGGCTATCCGGACACCCCCTAGTCCAGGACTCCCTCAGTAGCCCCTGAACCAGGCTTCAATGACGACGAGTCCGGCGCGCATGTTGTCTTCGGCATTGCAAGGCGGGTTCTTCCTCCGAATAATTTATAGAAGATTGTGAACACCAGGATAGTGTCCGGCTCTGCAAAAATAAATTCCACGTACCACCGTAGAGAGAATAACATTACACAAGTTCAATCTGGTGACGTATTTTGTGGCATGATGTCACACCAGTACCAAGCTTTTACTCAAATTGTTTTTATCGTTCCACCTCCGCGCGTTTAGCGAAGCGGTTTCCTTGGCACGTCTTGTCGAAGCAGAGATCGTGTTCCCCTTATTTCGGGATTCCTATCAATATGGACGTGGGTAACCCAACCGCGCCATTGATTGTGACGCTTGGGAGATAAGCGAGTTTTACCAGGCCGGTGGGGACACATGTTTTTTGTCCGCCCATATAAGGGGATAAAGATCCAACCCTTTTACTTGCGCCTTCTTCCTCCTTGGCTTATCCATCTCCGCGAACTCGAGCTCCAGCGCCCAAGTCCGCACTTCTCACCTCAACCTTCTCCAACTATGTCCGGAGCGGGAGGCAAGTGGATGGCCTCCTCCATCACGGAGGGGCAGATCCAGAAGCTGCGCGACGCCAGATATTTGTCCAGCGACATCGCGCACCGGCTCCCCGACGAGGGAGAGCTCATTCCCACCCCCAGGCCCCATGAGAGGGTAGTATTTATTCCCCATTTCCTCCACGGACTGGGCTTCCCACTTCATCCCTTTGTCCGGGGGCTCATGTTCTACTACGGCCTAGATTTCCATGATCTGGCCCTGAATTTCATCCTCAACATCTCGACGTTTATCATCGTGTGCGAGGCCTTCCTCTGCATCCAGCCCCACTTCGGCTTGTGGCTCAAGACCCTCAGTGTCAAGCCGAAGGTTGTGAAGGGCAGCCAAGCGGAGTGCGGAGGCGCCATGGTGGGCAGGATGTCCCACGTTACTTGGCTGGAGGGCACTTTCGTGGAAACCATTAAGGGGTGGCAATCGGGGTGGTTCTACATCATCGAGCCGCGTGACCCTGATTGGGCAGCGGTCCCCGAATTCAGATCTGGCATCCCTACACGGCTCACCTCCTGGAAAGAGAGTGGCCGGATCTGGGGTGATTCGGAGGAGCTGACCGGACTCCAAGCCTGCATCCAAAAGCTGGTGGACAAGAAGCTCAAGCTTGTTAACGTAGTCCAGGTCATGCTCATCTGCCGGATTCTCCTGTGCCAACGACGGGGCTTCAACATGTGGGAGTTCGATCCGGCACAGCACCAGACTCTGAGCGGGCTCTTCGACACTACGTACGAAGATGTCTGGAAGGTGCTGTTCAAGGGCGCCGAGGCTCCCGCATCCGCTACCGAAGATCGCGGATTCCGCTCGCAGCGTCCAGCTGACGAGGTAAGTGATTTTTCCACTTGTTTTCCATAGTTTGACTCTATGAGGGATCTAAACTCCCTTTACCTTTGACAGGACTGGCTGGCGAAGGCCGAATGGACTATCTGTCCGGCCCCATTGCCAGAGGACCCAGCGGACGCCCGCTTAACGGGGCTGCTGGCTCCGGCACCCCACGTGGTGCCGGAGAAGAAGGCCAAGAAGAAGGCCACGGGGACTCGCAAGAGTTCCCGTTTGCAGGTGCTATCGGATGATGAATCCGAGGCCGACTCCTCCCACCAAAGCGAGGAGGAGAAGAAGAAAGCCTCTCCCCCAACGGGGGGAGGGAAGAAAAGGAAGGCCTCCCCAACAAGGGAGGCCAAAGGGTCCAAGAAGGGAAAAACTCTTCCCCCGGACTGCTCCGCCAACGCCAGTGATGACGATGAGGACTGGCCTCCAAGGGCCAAGCCCTTGGCGAGATCGTAAGTATCCGGACTCCCGAATAACTTCAAGGTTTTTCCTTTTCTCCACATAATGTCTTTCTAATGCCGCATACAACCCTGCAGTCCGCCCAAGGATGATCTTCCCGCTTCGTTGAGCGGGTCCTTAGGTGCGTCGAATATGGATTCTCTTCCGACTGCCTCCACCCCCTGTGCCGCGGACGATGCTGAGGTGGGATCCCAGGAAGGGACCCACCAGGAGGAGGAGGCCCCGGAGGTGTCACAGGACAACCTCCCGGACTTTGCACCGGACTCGGCCCCGGAACCCACAGTGGCTCCGGAGTCCGGCGGGCGACCCCTTCGCAAGAAGGGCAAGACCGTGACGCCGGCTGCCTCCGTCCAACCGGAGGCGCTGGATAATTTGCTGGAGGCGCTCAACGGCGCCTCCATCGAAGAGGAACACCGCACTGTTATGAGTGCGGTGATTCAAAAGGTTCAGCTCGCCAAAAGTGGGCTGACCGAAGCCTGCAGCAACCTTCTAACAGGCTTTGAGGTAAGAATTTCAATATGTATAAAATGGTACCGCATAGACAGTAGCCCCTGATGCTCGGTTCGGTGTTCGGAAAGAAAAGCTGGACTGAGGATCTAAAAAGATATACGCGGGAGTCATAATAAATATGTCAATATGGGATTGCAGGCTGCGCTGCTGAACTCTGCCGCACTGACTGCGGAGGTCAATACATTGAAGGAAAGCCTCGAGCGGTCCGAGAACGAGCTCGGCCGTGCCAAGAAGCAGCTCGAGGACAAGGAAGGTGAGTAACACCTTACTAAAATTGTACCTTACAGAAAAGGATTTTGGTTGCAAAAAGAATGACAAGGATAACGTGGGTAATGCAGGGGCCACTAACGAGGTGGTGACCCTGAAAGAGGCGGTGGTCGCGGCTGAACGCAATGCGGCCGCGGAGCGCACCGAGCGAGAGAAGCATGAGGCGCGGGTGGCGGAGGTACAGCAAGAGCTCCAAGATCTCATGAAAACATGAGAGCCTGGAGCGTGACTCGAAGACTCGAGAGTCTGAGCTTGCAACGGCTCTTGAGAGTGCCAAAGCCGCTAAGGCCGAAGCCTACAAGGCCCTCCGGGAGATTGAGGTGGTGAAGAAAATAGCAGCGGGTAAGGCATTTTTCATGCAAAGTAAGCATGTGAGTGTTAATTACCTGTTGCTTACCCGAATTCGGAGCTCTCCAGGGGCGTTCACAGATCTTCCTCGTAGCGTGTCCGATGTTGCCGCATTCTACCGGGCCGAGGAGGGGAGCTCGACGGAGAAGGTCTTCTGGTCTCAGTATGCTGAGGCCGGACATCCAGTGCCCCTTAGCGACCAGCTGAAGCAGCTAGTCGAGCTCCACAAGGCGGCCGAACAGGCCATGAAGGGCCTCATAGTTCGGCTGTGGCCTAAGGAGGCCATGCCTGGGAGCTACTTCGGCCTGGTGCGGCGGCTGGTGGATGCGTGCTCGTGGGTTGAAGTCATCAAGCACTCCGCCTGTATTGAAGGTGCCCGTCGGGCCCTTGCCCGTGCAAAGGTGCACTGGGGCAAGATGGATGCCCAGAAACTTGTGACGGACCCGCCACCAGAGGGCAAGGAGCATCACACGCCCGAGATGTATTATAAGAGTGTGCTGAAGGGCGCCCGCACTATTGCGGGTGAGTGCTCCAAAGATGTAATATTTGAGTAGACTCGCATTTCATTATCCTGTGCGCTGAAAACTTAGTTCATATGCGCTAAGCAACATTTGTTAATTTAAAATATTACCTTCTGTGCGGCTGTTTATCAAATCTGAGAGATGGCAAGTCGTCGGCTTCAGCCCCCATGCCACGAGTGCTTGGAACACAGCGAACAAGGCAACCGGACTTATAATGCTTGAACACTCTCACTTAGCCATAGAATTCTATAATTTTAAATTTCGGCGAAGCCCCTAGTCTTCGGAAGGCCGAATTTGGGGCGCTATCCATGCCTGGGCCGGACAAGATTCGGCTCCTCGCTCTAAGCGGCATAAGTCTTTAAGGACTCGCAAAAAACCTCTCGAACAGTGACCGGCTCTCGCCTCATCATGACGGTCAGTTTTAGCTTTCTCCACTGAGGCATTAATCCAGCTCAACTGGGGCGCAATCGCAGTGGTTCTCCCAGTGCTGCCTTAGCTGATACAACGGAACGTAAGGTACCAAAACATGGGAGCCGGGCAAACCCAACTATTGACCCAAGACATGATTCGGAGCCGATGCATATAATGCTATAAGTTCGGGGTGCCGCACTTGTGAAAGTGTTCGGACTTATCACACCATGATGCGGGAAACATAAGCCCCTGGTGTGTTTTAACCGTACCAAAGTGTATGGATGCAACATGTCGTAAATGAACATATGTATAAAAAAGAAATGCAATTATAAGCAAAAAGGTGCTGCATTGTTTTATTCAAGAAGTGCTGCTATGAATGCAGAACAATACAAATAGTGCGATAAGCAAGGGACGGGAATGTTAAACATGTCCCCCTCCAGGGGTAGGCTGCGAAGTGGTGTATAAAACAGATTTAATGCTCGTAATGGAGACCACCTGGATATTCGTTGTAGCCTTTATTCTTCCCTGGCTGTTGCATCGTGAGTTCGGCAGGTTTGCTGTCGGACAGGGCCTCTGACGAACGGAGTCCTGTGGGTTAAAAAAAGGGAAAAGAAGAAAAAAAGAACGACACACTTGAGAGCCCCTGGTGTGATTGAGCTGTAGTCTGGGCTTGTCATGGTCGTGCCCCTCTCCCCATGCCCATGGTATCTTCAGAGTGTAATGGTGTACGCGAAGGACCTGTTTTGACGTTTTACAGGGGCTGGGGTTGGGGCCGCACTGCTACGCGTGCTCGGAACGTGCTAGGTGGTCTTGTTGTAGGTTACTCCGGGCGCGCTTAGCTATGTCTGGCCGCTTAACGGCCGGACTCGAGAATTGCCTTAAGAGGCTGCATTGTACTTCTGCCGCGAGAGCCGCTATATGTTCCTCCGTTTTGAGAGAACGTTCAGTGTTTCCGTTGACCGTGATGACTCCTCGAGGACCTAGCATCTTGAGCTTGAGGTATGCGTAGTGCGGCACCGCGTTGAACTTTGCAAACGCGGTACGTCCGAGCAGGGCATGATAGCTGCTGCGGAACGGAACTATGTCGAAGATTAACTCCTCGCTTCGGAAGTTATCTGGGGATCCGAAGACCACTTCCAGTGTGACTGAGCCTGTACAATTGGCTTCTACACCTGGTATGACACCTTTAAAGGTCGTCTTGGTAGGTTTAATCCTTGAGGGGTCTATGCCCATTTTGTGCACTGTGTCCTGATAAAGCAGGTTCAGGCTACTGCCGCCGTCCATCAGGACTCTGGTGAGGTGAAATCCATCGACGATTGGGTCTAAAACCAATGCGGCGAATCCGCCGTGGCGGATGCTAGTGGGGTGGTCCCTTCGGTCAAAAGTGATCGGGCAGGAGGACCATGGATTGAACTTCGGGGCAACTGGCTCCATCGCATATACATCCCTGAGTGCACGCTTCCGCTCCCTTTTGGGTATGTGCGTTGCGTATATCATGTTCACCGTCCGCACCTGTGGGGGGAAACCCTTCTGTCCTCTATTGTTCGGCGGCCGGGTCTCTTCCTCGTCATCGCTATGCAGCCCCTTGTCATTGTTTTCGGCAATTAACTTGCCTGCCTGCTTGAATACCCAACAGTCCCTGTTGGTGTGGTTAGCTGGCTTTTCGGGGGTGCCGTGTATCTGGCACAAGCGGTCGAGTATTTGGTCCAAATTGGACGGACCTGGAGTAGTTCTTTTGAATGGCTTTTTCCGCTGACCGGGTTTGGAGCCTCTGAATCCGGCATTGACTTCCGTATCCTCACTATTGTCGCCATTAATGCAGCGTTTGTTTTTGTCACGACGCGACTTGCCATTATGGTCCTTGATATCCGGACTACCAGAACTTTTGCTGAGGTTGTTGCTGCGTGCTAGCCAGCTGTCCTCACTCGCGCAGAAGCGGGTCATGAGTGATGTGAGGTCTGCCATGGATTTCGTCTTTTCCTGTCCCAGGTGCCGGGCAAGCCACTCGTCGCGGATGTTATGCTTGAAGGCCGCGAGGGCCTCCGCATCCGGACAATCGACGATTTGGTTTTTCTTGGTTAAGAACCGTGTCCAGAATTGTCTGGCCGATTCGTCTGGCTGCTGAATTATGTGGCTTAGGTCATCAGCGTCTGGTGGTTGCACATACGTGCCTTGGAAGTTATCGAGGAATGCGGCTTCCAGGTCTTCCCAACTCCCAATTGACTCTGCTGGCAAGCTGTTAAGACAATGTCGGGCTGGTCCTTTAAGCTTGAGGGGGAGATATTTGATGGCGTGAAGATCGTCACCGCGGGCCATGTGGATGTGAAGAAGATAGTCTTCGATCCAAACCGCGGGGTCTGTTGTGCCATCGTAAGATTCGATATTCACGGGTTTAAACCCTTCGGGGATTTGATGATCCATTACTTCATCTGTGAAGCATAGTGGGTGTGCGGCGCCTCTGTACTGGGCGATATCACGACGGAGCTCGAAAGAGCTTTGTCTGTTTTGTTCGGCCCGGCCGGACTTACCGTGTCCGGCACGACGGTTGTCGTCACGTACCGTGGGGCGCCCACGTGATCCATAGATCGATCTTGATTGTCTTGCCTTATCCTCCAATATATCTCGCAAGTCCGGAGCGTTCCCTTATGGCCTTGTGCTTTTCGAGCAATGCCGGTGTACGGGTCTAGTGAAGGGCCTAGAGGCCTCTCTGTCGCGACCACGGGGTGGTTGGTCAGCCGTATTGTCTCCTGGTGATGCGGGTTCATATGCTTCCTCCTCTAATCGGGGGAGCAGCCTGCGTTTAGGGTAGCTTTTGGAGGGGCGTTCGAGCTCATGCTCTTCGGCCGCGAGGACTTCAGTCCATCTGTCGGCTAGCAGATCTTGATTAGCTCTAAGCTGTTGCTGCTTTTCTTGAGGCTGTTCGTCGTGGCCATAAGCCTGCGTTTAAAACGCTCTTGTTCGACAGGATTCTCAGGCACGATGAATTCATCGTCGTCGAGGCTTGCCTCGTCTCCGGAGGAGGCATATAATCCTCTACCTCTTCTTCTGCCGCTCTCTCATGAGGGCTAGTGTCTCCGTCCGCCTGCGATGGATCTTGCTGGAGTGGGTTGTCTTCGACACTGTCCGGTGTATTATTATCTCCGGTGCCGGAATCTTCATTCTTGTTGTGGTGGGATTTAGAGTGGCGCCGCTGATGCCGGCGCTTGGGCTGTTTCTTGGAGGGGTCATCCTCCGCTGTTCCTTTGCCATCCTTTGGGATATCCACCATGTATATGTCATATGATGAGGTGGCTTTCCAGTGCCCGGTGGGCGCTGGTTCTTGTTCGTCTCCGGCATCGTTGTCCATACCGTCGATGTCTTCGGAGTCGTAGTCTAGCATGTCGGTTAGATCGTCGACAGCGGCTACCAAGTGGGTGGTGGGTGGGCTTTGAATTTCTTCGTCGTCCGCATCCCAACCGTCCTGACCGCAGTCCGGCCAGGGCTCTCTTGATAACGAGAGATACTTTAGCGAACTCAAGATGTCGCCGAAAGGTGAGTGTTGAAAGATGTCCACTGCGGTGAACTCCATGATCGACGCCCAATCGGATTCGATCGGAGTGGGCGCGGGAGGTTCGGAGTCCGGCGAGGAGTCCGGCACCTCGGAGTCACGAGCTTTATGAGGGACAAGGTCAGTGTTCGGCTCTATCGCCATAGAGGATGCAGCCCCCAAGGCGGTGTCTAGCCATCCGTCCATGATCTACGCAGCCGGCTCCGAATTGAAGATCGGAGCGGGTTCGAGTGCGGCCTCCAGGGTACTGTCCGGCTGCAGAGCTAAATCATGCTCGCCGTGACAGTGCGGCACGCTCGGCTGTGGCTCAAATCCATCGAGGATCAAGTCCCCACGGATGTCAGCCGTGAAGTTCAAACTTCCAAATTTGACCTGACGGCCAGGGGCGTAGCTTTCGATCTGCTCCAGACGGCCAAGCGAATTGGCCCGCAATGCAAAGCCGCCGAATACGAAGATCTGTCCGGGGAGAAAGGTCTCACCCTGGACTGCGTCGTTGATGATGGTCGAAGAAGCCATCGAGCTTATCGGTGACGACACAGAGGAACTCTCAATGAAAGCACCAATGTCGGTGTCAAAACCGGCGGATCTCGGGTAGGGGGTCCCGAACTGTGCGTCTAGGCGGATGGTAACAGGATACAAGGGACATGATGTTTTACCCAGGTTCGGGCCCTCTTGATGGAGGTAAAACCCTACGTCCTGCTCGATTAATATTGATGATGTGTGTTACAAGAGTGGATCTACCACAAGATCAAGGAGGCTAAACCGTAGAAGCTAGCCTATGGTATGATTGTTGTTCGTCCTATGGACTAAAGCCATCTGGTTTATATAGACACCGGAGAGGGCTAGGGTTACACAGAGTCGGTTACAATGGTAGGAGATCTACATATCCGTATCGCCAAGCTTGCCTTCCACGCTAAGGAAAGTCCCATCCGGACACGGGACGAAGTCTTCAATCTTGTATCTTCATAGTCTTGGAGTCCGGCCGATGATGATAGTTCGGCTATCCGGACACCCCTAGTCCAGGACTCCCTCAGTTGGCCTCTTGAGATCTCCTTTGCTTCTTCATTTGGCTTGATTTCAGGCCAGTTTCTGGTTTCTCCGCACGTCGCACAAAGCCAATAGTGGTGGGGCCACTCTAGTAATGGCCCGTGAATGACTTTAATGCACGGGGTAGAAATTGTCAATTCACTCTTCCCACCACGCCCTTATCCTTAGCAACATACGCTGCATGCATCGCGCGGGGTAGGTAACGGAGGCGCGTGGTGCGGGGGAGCATAATGGCGAGGGCCCGGCTTCCTTGAACTGGTGGAGGAGGGCGGCGGTCACCTGCCACGGATCCAGCCCCCAGTCCCCCGTTCGCCTATAAAAGGAAGAGTGGGAGGGGGGAGTGGAGGCACCCAACTGCATTCTCCTCCTCTTGTGTCTTGATCCATCTCGAATATGCCGGAAGGGGGAGCCTGAGGCTGGCCTCCAAGCTTTAGCTCTGGGTTGACGGTGTCAAGCGAGGGTGTCAGCGTTCGGGGAGTGAGCTTGGTCCAAGTCCAAGGTGAAAGGCTTGGGACCACTAGAAATCCCAGTACGACTCCTCTCCTTGGAGTTGGGGTTGATGTCGATGAGGAGCACGCCTTCCTGTCCGCCAAGGAGGGGAGCGGTGTGCCTCTCGCCCCTTGGCCGCCTTGGTCGTTCGTCGTCTCTCTAGAGGGGGTGTCGGGCTGCGGGGCGGGCGCTTCCATGGCGAGGTGTTGATGAAGACGAAGCCAGGGAGGACGGAGAAGGCGGGAGGCAGGTCATTAGGACAGAGCACGACTACATAGAAGCATTCGTCTCGTCCTGACGTCCTGCCGCCTCGTCTTCTTGTCCCTCCCCTCCTCCCCGGCACCGTCACCACCGACCTCCTGGCCGCCGGGGAGGGGGATATTCTCTTGGTGCCTTCGCCTTGTCCGGCAGTCTTCCAGCTGAGCTTTGGTGGATGACTCCACTGTCGCTCAAGCTGGGGCTTCTGGAAGGCCCTAGCGGTGGTGACCAGGGGCGCCGCCGGGCTGTCTCCCTCCTTTGCAGCCTCGCCACTCCCTATCTTGTCAGGCCTTGCGTCTGGCAGGCCTCGACAAGATCTGGGTGTACTCCGTCTTGGGTGCTGCTCTGCCCCTTTCTTCTCTCCGTGCATCCTGGGGGGAGAAGGAACAGGGAGAGGAGTTTACAGGGCCCTTATATTTTTTCAATCTTAAATCTGTAGGCACTTGCCAAATTTTAATTCAAATAATGTAATCTCTCATGTCCATGCTTTGTGTTCTGTAATGCTTGTACTTGTATCAGCATGTTAATGAAAAAGATGAACCTTGCCGGGAACCCGTGCATGTATATGTCCATGCAGAGGTGAGACGCCTCTTTAGTGTAAATAAACTAGTTTGTCCCGGCAGGCTATCCTGCCAGCCCCCCTTTTTGTCTGTCGAAGAACCTCATCTGTTGGGTTACAGACAGAGGGGCCAGCCCCCCGCCAACTTCCTTTTATCAAAGGCAACTGCGACCACCTTGACTGAAGCAACGTTCAGGTCAGGAATGGGAGCACTTAAGTCTAGAAGGAGCGGCGAGGTTTTCTAATTCACAAGTTATAGCTTATAGAGCACGAATGGACAAGAGGTAGAACTTATCTGTTTTGCTTGCCGGGATTGCAGTGCCGGGCAATCTTCTCACCCCCTTGTCGAAGCCAAGTACATGGTAAGAACCTACAGCTTCATGCAGATGAGAATGAATGCAAGATGCGATCCTATCTATATGTAGATGCTCATGAAAATGCTTATGTAGTGATCTGGAATGCTCGTGCATGCACGCAATCTAGGTTGGGGCTCCCCTACAGCGCTTCTGTATTTTCTCTTGCATGGAGTCATCGCCCCGGCTTTGTACAAGGGGTTACATGCAATTGAGGCAAGGCCTGTACAAATGGGTGGCTGCCGGGTAGGGCCCGGCAGCCTCACGCCTTACGTGTAGAACTTGCAGGGATGCTCAATATTCCATGAGTTTTGCAACAGAGTGCCATCTCCGGTCTCCAGATGGACTGTGCCGGGTCTGGTGACTCGTACTACCCGGTAAGGGCCTTCCCACTTTGGTGACAACTTGTGTGTACCCTTGGCGGACTGAACGCGCCTAAGGACAAGGTCACCTTCCTCAGAACACTGGGCATGAACCCTACGGCTATGATAGCGATGCAGGGCTTGCTGATAGCGTGCAACACGCGTAGCAGCACAGAGACGGTTCCCCTCAAGTTGCACAGCGTCATCACGCCGATGCAGATCTCGTACAATTTCATCGTAAGCAAGTACTCGAGGCGACCCATAAATGAGTTTTGTGGGGATAACTGCTTTTGCCCCGTAGACCAGGGAGAAGGGTGTCTGCCTGGTAGCTCAGTTTGGTGTCGTTCTGAGGGACCAGAGAACTACCGACAGCTCCTAGATCCACCGCCTGTCGTGCTTCTGTAGCGTATCAAAGGTTCTTGTCTTGAGTACGCTTAGCACTTCAGCGTTCGCCCTCTTAGCTTGTCCATTGCTCCGGGGGTGTGCCACAGAGGCGAATGAGATCTTGCATCCGAGGGCATGAACATATTGCATGAAGGCGTGACTCGTGAACTGGGTGCCGTTGTCGGTGATGATCCTTGTCGGAACTCCAAAACGACACACTAGATCTTTCAAGAACTTGATAGCTGACTGAGGAGTCACCTTTCTCATGGCAGTCACTTCTGGTCACTTTGTAAACTTGTCGATGGCAACGAACAAGAATTCAAAGCCCTCGATTGCTCGGGGGATGGGGCCGAGGATATCGAGCCCCTAGACCGAAAATGGCCATGATAGAGGGATTGTCTGAAGCGCTTGGGCAGGCAGGTGGGTTTTCTTGGAATGGAACTGGCAGGCTTCACGCTTAGTGACTAGCTCGACCACATCTTGGAGGGTTGTGGGCCAATAGAATCCTTGGCGGAATGCTTTCCTAACTAATGCCCTTGATCCAATGTGGGAGCCGCACATTCCTTTGTGTATCTCAGCTAGCAGTTCCTTTTCTTCTTCCCGGCAGACACACTTCAATTTCACACCATTGGGCCTCCTTCTATACAGATTGTCATCGATAAACTGATACATACTGGCCCTCTGGGCTACTTTTTCAGCTTCGTATTGATCGCCGGGAAGCTCTCCGGTTTGGAGGAAGTTGACAATGTGCCTTGCCCAAGTTGGAGCATGTGGCTCGGCAATGAGGACTAGCGGCACCTCCTCTGCCGCGGGAGCACCAGCCTCGTATGCGGGGTCCATGGACCCGGCTGGAGCGGGTGGTCCGACAGGCTGCGAGGAGTTGTTTCCGATAGGGTCCCTGCCGGGAGTGGACGGCTCTACCGGGAGAGGCTTTCCGGTGTCCAACTTTCTCCTCTTCTGGGCCATTGTTGCTGGAGATACGGAGGGCTGAGTAAGACGGAGAACAAAAGTCCCTGGTTCCACAGGAAGCTTCTGCGTAGCACACTTTGACATATGATCAGCTATGCTGTTTTTCGCACGAGGTACGTGCTCTGTTTGTAATCCGTCAAAGTGCTCCTCCAATCTCCTCAGTTCCTCCACGTATGCCTCCATCAATGGGTTTGATAATCCTTGTTAACTTGCCTCACCACTAGTTGTGAATCTCCTCGAATGATCAGCTTCTTAATTCCCAATTCTGCTGCAATTCTGAGCCTGGCAAGGAGCCCTTCATATTATGTTGTATTGTTGGTTGCTTCTTCCCGGGCAAAATGCAGCTGGACGACGTACTTCAACTGTTCCCCGGAGGGGGCGACAAGAAGCATGCCAGCCCCTACACCTTGCATGTAAAAAGCACCATCAAAATACATAATCCATTCTTGGGGGGATTCCTTGCCGGGCATAACTATCTCTGTCACTTCCTCATCATGGGTTGGTGTCCACTCTGCAATAAACTCTGCCAACGCCCTGCTCTGCACAGCTAATGTACTCTCAAACCTCAAATCAAAGCTAGATAGCTCCAAAGCCCAGTCCACTATTCTGCCGGTAGCCTCTGGGTTTTGGAGTATCATGGGCTTGGAAGTAGTGGCGCAGTTTCCTCGAGGCCATGATGAGGCCAAAGATCAACTTTTGCACGCCAGAGTATGTCGACCTAGCCCCCTGTAACAAGGAGTTGACGAAGTACACTAGGCAATGCACCACTCTCTTCCTTGCCGCGTCCTTGGGGTTGTCATCGTTGTCATACTTGCTGCTGTTCTGATCCTTATCTGGCCTAGCCGGCCTCTACTCACTCTCTTTCTCATCCACTTCTCGCTGTGCTACCAAGGTTGCACTGCCCTCTTGGTTGGTTACCGCTAAATATAGCAACAACGGCTCCTGGGGTTTGGGTGCAACCAGGGCAGGCACAAGGGACAGGTAAGTCTTCAACTCTTGCAAAGTCATGTTTGCTTCAGGGGTCCACTTCATGGGACCTGCCTTCTTCAAAATCTTGAAGAACGGCAGGGCATGCTCGGCAGATTTGGAGATGAATCTGCTTAGCCGGCAACACATCCCGTCAGCCGCCTCACATCTTTGACTGTCCTTGGCGCTTGAATCTGCTCAATGGCCTTCATATTGTTGGGATTGGCTTCGATCCCCCTGTGGGACACAAAGTATCCAAGCAGCTTGCCGGAGGGGATGCCAAACACGCACTTCTCTAGGTTTAGCTTCAAGTTGATCTTGTGCAGATTTGCAAACGTCTCCTCCAAATCCTGAATGAGAGTTGCTCTGTCCTTGGTTTTGACCACAGTGTCATCCATGTAAGACTTAATGTTTCTGTGTAGCTGAGGTTCAAAACCAATCTGGACTGCCCTTGCAAAGGTGGACCCGACACTCTTTAATCCAAATGGCATGCGGACAGGATAGTACGTACCACATGGAGTGATGAATGATGTCTTCTCCTCGTCTTTTTGGACATGAAGATCTAGTGGTACCCAGAATAGGCATCCAGAAATGAGAGCAAATCACAACCCAAAGTGGCATCCACAGTCTGATCCATACGCGGCAAGGGGAACGGGTCGTTTGGGCAAGCCTTATTGAGGTCTGTGAAATTGATGCACAACCTCCACTTCCTGTTTGCCTTCCGGACCACCACTAGGTTTGCTAGCCAAGTGGGATGTAGCACTCCTCTGACCAAACCAGCTGCCTCAAGCTTCTTGATTTCTTCTGCAATGTACTGCTGCCTCTCCAAGGCCTGCTTCCGGATTCTGCTTAACAGGTCTGGCGTGTGGGCAGACAACAAGGTGGTGCTCGATTACCTCCCTGGGAACACCGGGGATATCAGATGGTTGCCAAGCAAACACACCGATATTCGCCCGCAGGAAGGCAACGAGCACACTTTCCTATTTTTCATTGAGGGTGGCGCTGATGGTGAAAGTATCATCAACGCCAGCTAGCCCTGTCGGGACCTTTTTCACTTGTGGAGCAGCAACCTTGGATCTCTTGTTGTTGGAACACTCCGGCACGTCTTCAATAGGTGTCGTGCACTCGGAGGGGCACGCTTCCCGGACTCTTTGCTGGAGGTCTTACAATCCTTTTTCTTCCCTTTGCTTTCCTTGACGAGAACTGCTGCCGCCGCCGCCTCTGCCGTGAATGCGTCCCGGTACATCTTGTCCACACAAATGATGGCATCTTTCTCATCTGACGGTGTGGTGAGGACTCCCAGTGGCCCAGGCATCCTCAGGGTGTTGTAAGCATAGTGGGATGCCTCCATGAATTTAGCCAAGGCTGGGCGTCCAAGGATCCCATTGTATGGTAGGGGAGATTAGCTATGTCAAACACAATCTTGTCAGTCTGATAGTTAAGCTCCCCACCAAATGTTACTGGCAACGTAATCTTTCCCTTAGGATGACTCCTGCTGGGGTTGATTCCTTGAAACGTGCTTGTAACCTCTAGTTCTTCCTTTGCTATCTGAAGCTTGATGATAACTGTTGGGGAAATCAGATTCAGTCCGTCCCCACCGTCCACCAACATCTTCGTGACCTTGAGGTTGCGAATTGTTGGAGAAACTAACAAAGGCAGGCATCCTACCGCAGTGGTACGGCTAGGATGGTCCTCTTCATCAAAGATGATGGGTGTATGGGGCCATTTGAGCGGCTTCTGGGCTTCTGGCGCTGGTTCCACGGCATTGACTTCTGGTGCCCAACGCTTGAGTTGGCGATGAGAGGTGTGCAAAGATGCACCCCCGTCAATGCACATGGCATCTGTGGCCTTCTGAAACTCTTGCTCATTGGTTTCCTCTTCATCCCCTTTATCACTCTCGTCATCACAGACTTCCTTCTCCTGGTCTCTAACGGGTTTTCCTTTATTCCGAAAGGGCTTGCCGGGGCGATTTGCTCCATCACCTCATCCCTTACTGCCAGCGACATTTTGACCCTTTTCCTTATCACACTTCTCATATTCTCCTCTCTGCCTCTTGACCAACTACTCAACCTGATAGCACTCCTGAAGGTCATGGCCTTTGGTCCAGTGGATCTTGCAGTACGGCCCATCGCCCTTCCCGGCCTTCTAGGCAGCTGCAGCTTCCCGGCAATCGGTGCACATGACAACCTTCTTGTCGGGGGCCTCAGCCTTGGCGATCTTGCCGGTACTTGGGGTGCTTGACCCTTCAACAGTCAACACTGCCTTATCCCTATGCTTCTTAATGCGCTTCTTAATCTTCTTCTGGCTGGTGGATTCATCTCATCCTCCGAATCGACATCGATGCAATTTTCCTCTCCGGGCAACTTCCTCCCTTCCTCCATCTGTGCACACTTATCCACTAGGGTTTACAGTTCCTTCACAGTCTTGGGCAACCACACGTTCATCTTAGAACACATCCGGTGGTTGTGCACATTGGACTGGAAGGCAGCTATCACGGCTACCGAATGGATATTTGGAATATTTCTATGAACTTTGTTGAATCTCTGTAAATACTTACAGAGGGTTTCTCTTTCCTTCTGTTGGAGAAGCTAAAAACTGCTGGGACGGCCCAACTCCTGGTGGCCACTGGTGAAAGCACCGATGAACTCGTGGCATAGGTCTGCCCATGACAAAATAGAGTTCTCCGACAGGTGCATCAGCCAAGACCTCACATTGGACTTGAGGGCCAACGGGAAGTAGTTGGCGAACACCTTCTCATCTCTTCCCCCAGCATCCTAAACAGCGATGGTGTAGATGCTCAAGAACTCTATCAGGTTCAGCCTCCTATCGTACTTCTCAGGTATCTCTGGCTTGAACGTGCAAACGGACGGCCAACAGACTTGCCGCAGCTCACGGGTGAAGGCGGGGCAGCCAACCTTGAAGGGAAGGGGCCCGCCAGCATCGAGAGTGGGCTCGTTGATGTTAGGGCCGTCGCGCCCATCGGCTCAGAGGAGGTTGTCGTGGCGCTGCTCGACGACACACACGTCTCCTCTTCGCCTATCTTCCGGGGTTCATCGTTGGCCTGGACGTGCTCGAGGATCAAAGGAGGCCATCGAGACGTCATCGGGGTCTTGGTTCGGATGCGCCTGTGCTGGCTACCGTGGTGGGGACTGCACCATAGGGACAGCTCCCTCCGTACGGATAGCAGCATGGGCCGCTGCCATTGCTTGGGGAGGTCGCGGAGGGGTGTCGTGAACCCTCAGCTTGGGCGAAACCGAGCAGACTTTGGATGGTGGCACGTCATTCGTCCATCTGCTCGGCCGCTGATGGAAACCTCAGCAACAGCTGAGCCCGCGCCATGGCCTCCGAGGTTGTGCTTGGCATAGATGATGATGATGTCGATCGCGCCATCACTCGGCTCCTGATGGAGCCAGCGGCGGCAGCACTGCGCCCCCGCTGCTGCGGTGCAACCACGTGGGTAGCAGGGTGGTGAGGCGGAGGCGTTCGAGGGCCATCAGCTCCGTTGGGTGCATCAGCTCAATCGACCCGCCCTGGGGAAAGCGCACACACAGCGGTCGTGCCTGCAGCAAGGACGGGCGAAGGGTGGTGGCTCGCCCCAAACTGAGCGCCATCGTTGTGGCTGTGCCCGTCGGTGATCGGAGTGCGGCCATCGAGGTGTTGCTGATGTTTCTCTCCTCCGGTATCTCCCGCTCTTGCATCGCTGCGAGGGGAATGGTCGTGGTGTCGCCTGCTCCAACCACATCCCCAGCAGCGTTCGCACCTTTGCGCGTCTCTGTGCCCCCCGCAGCGTTGGAGGCCATGGGTAGCAGAGCCTTCGAGGTGGATGGATGAGTCGAAGAAGCTGATTTCTTCTTGGGCGCAGTGGTTGATGGCGCCATCGAAGATGTAGATGGCGATGAAGATGACACACTGCTTACGTCTTCAGGTTCGTGCAAGCGATCCCCCTATCTGGCGTGCCAAAGATGTCGCGGGAAACCACAGCCACCTATGGGACCAGGACGGCCCCTTGCTGGTTCGGCGGGGGGAGTCGCGTTGCACAAAGAGCAGACCAACATGGGGCAGTGCGGCAAAGATCACATGGGCAGTTTTACCCAGGTTCGGGCCGTCGTGAGGTGTAAAACCCTACTCATGCTTTGGTGGATTGATGGTGGAAAAGAGGTGGTGGTGCATAGTACACTTGCCCGACAGGGGTTGCCTCGGGGCGGCAGCGACTACGCGCGTACGCGGGTGCGGGTGGTCTAACTTTCTAACCCCTCAAATGGTTGCCATGGGCCTCTTTTTATAGAACAAGGGGTCACCACATTGGCAATTTACTCATTAGACACTGATATGATAGCAAATAGTGCTACCGTGCCTAACTCTGCAGGCTGATAGTGCGCATTTAATGCACCGCTTAGTGTCACGTCATTGGTTGCCCGACAAGGCTTGCCGGGCTATCTTGCCAGCTCCAAGCCTGCTCGCTTGACACGTCATTGGACGGGTGTCATTTGTAGGTTTCCTTGGTCGAAGTGGCTGTCATGTGGCGAATGGTTGCCACTTAATCACTCCACGGCTTGACACCGCACTGATCGATGACATGGGTCGTGGTGGAGTAGTCGGTGAGGTAATCTGGACTCCGTGAGTCCCGGAAGGCCCTGCCGGGACGCCTTGGTCATCTCCTTCTAGTGGTGGCCTAGCCCCTTGTCGGGCTTGCCTGCCCGGCAAGGGAGCCTTTTCTCTTGATAACATCAGGCTCCTCTGTCTTGGCCTTGGATCCTTTCGATATACTTGTTGATGCTTTGGATCTCTTGGTCTCTTGTTTACCTAGTTCTCATGCTTCAATCCTGATCTCATGCATGTGCACAGTCAGGGCAACGGGCCTCGGGTCTGTTGCACCGACACAACATGTGCACGAAAAAGACGGCATGCTGTTGGAACTATGCCTTAGAGGCAATAATAAAATGGCTATTATTATATTTCCTTGTCCATGATAACTGTCTATTGTTCATGCTATAATTGTATTAACTAGAAACCGTAATACATGTGTGAATACATAGACCACAACATGTCCCTAGTGAGCCTCTAGTTGACTAGCTCATTGATCAATAGATGGTTATGGTATCCTGACCATGGACATTGGATGTCATTGATAACGGGATCACATCATTAGGAGAATGGTGTGATGGACAAGACCCAATCCTAAGCATAGCACAAGATCGTGTAGTTCGTTTGCTAAGAGCTTTTCTAATGTCATGTATCATTTCCTTAGACCATGAGATTGTGTAACTCCCGGATAATGTAGGAATGCTTTGGGTGTACCAAATTTCACAACGTAACTGGGTGGCAATAAAGGTGCACTACAGGTATCTCCAAAAGTGTCTGTTGAGTTGGCACAAATCAAGACTGGTATTTGTCACTCCGTATGATGAAGAGGTATCTCTGGGCCCACTCAATAATGCATCATCATAATGAGCTCAATGTGACTAAGGATTTAGTCATAGGATCATGCGTTACGGAATGAGTAAAGAGACTTGCCGGTAACGACATTGAACGTGGTATGAGGATACCGACAATCGAATCTCTGGCAAGTAACATACCGATGGACAAAGGGAATTGTATACGGGATTGATTGAATCCCCGACATCGGGGTTCATCCGATGAGATCATCGTGGAACATGTGGGATCCAACATGGGTATCCAGATCCCGCTGTTGGTTATTGGTCGGAGAACGTCTCGGTCATGTCTGCATGGTTCCCGAACCCGTAGGGTCTACACACTTAAGGTTCGGTGACGCTTGAGTTGTGATGGGAAATTGTATGTGGTCACCGAAGGTTGTCCGGAGTCTTGGGTGAGATCCCGGATGTCACGAGGAATTCTGGAATGGTCCGGAGGTGAAGATTTATATAGGGGAAGTCCAGCTTCAGTCGCCGGAATGGTTTCAAGGGTTATCGGTATTGTATCGGGACCACCAAAAGGTGTCCGAAGGTTCACCGGGTGGGGCCACCTGCCCCGGGGGACTTAATGGGCTGAATATGGGAGGAAACCAGCCCCCTAGTGGGCTGGTGTGCCCCCAAGGGCCCAAGGTGCCTGGGGTTTGGAAACCCTAGGGGAGGGGGGCGCCTCCACCTTGCTTGGGGGGGCAAGTTTCCCCCTCCTGGCCACCGCCCCCCTCTAGATGGGATCTAGAGGGGCCGGCCTCGTCTCCCCTTCACCCTATAAATAGTGGGGGATGGGAGGGCTGCCACACCCTTCCCCTGGCGCAGCCCCTCCCTCCTCCAACACCTCATCCTCCTCCGTAGAGCTTGGCGAAGCCCTGCAAGAAAACCGCAAGCTCCACCACCGCGTCGTCGTGCTGCCAAAGCTCTCCCTCAACTTCTCCTCTCTCGTTGCTGGATGAAGAAGGAGGAGACGTCCCCGGGCTGTACGTGTGTTGAATGTGGAGGCGTCGTCCGTTCATCGCTAGATCGGATCTTCCGCGACTTGAATCACCGCGAGTACGACTCCATCAACCGCGTTCTTGTAACGCTTCCGCTTAGCGATCTTCAAGGGTATGAAGATTCACTCCCTCTCTCTCTCTCTCTCTCTATCATTGCTAGCATCTCCTAGATTGATCTTGGTGACATGTAGGAAAATTTTGAATTATTGCTACGTTCCCCAACGGTGGTATCAGAGACAGGTTTATGCGTAGATTCTATGCACGAGTAGAACACAAGTAGTTGTGGGCAATGATTTGTTCAATTTTCTTACCGATACTAGTCTTATCTTGATTCGGCGGCATTATGGCATGAAGCGGCCTGGACCGACCTTACACGTACGCTTACGTGAGACAGGTTCCACCGACCGATATGCACTTGATGCATAAGGTGGCTAGCGGGTGACTGTCTCTCCCACTTTAGTCGAATCGGATTCGATGAAAAGGGTCCTTATGAAGGATAAATAGCAATTGGCATATCACCGTTGTGGCTTTTGCGTAGGTAAGAAACGTTCTTGCTAGAAACTCATAGCAGCCACATAAAACATGCAACAACAATTAGAGGACGTCTAACTTGTTTTTGCAAGGTATGCTATGTGATGTGATATGGCCAAAAGGATGTGATAAATGATATATGTGATGTATGAGATTGATCATGTTCTTGTAATAGGCATCACGACTTGCATGTCGATGAGTATGACAACCGATAGGAGCCATAGGAGTTGTCTTAATTTATTGTATGACCCGCGTGTCAATGAAAACGCCATGTAATTACTTTACTTTATTGCTAACCATTAGCCATAGTAGTAGAAGTAATAGTTGGCGAGACAACTTCATGAAGACACGATGATGGACATCGTGATGATGGATATCATGGTGTCATGCCGGTGACGAAGGTGATCATGCCGCGCCTCGAAGATGGAGATCAAAGGCGCAAGATGATATTGGCCATATCATGTCACTTTATGATTTGCATGTGATGTTTGTCATGTTTACATCTTATTTTCTTAGAACAACGGTAGCGTAAATACGATGATCCCTCACTAAAATTTCAAGAAAGTGTTCCCCCTAACTATGCACCGTTGCGAAAGTTCATTGTTTCGAAGCACCATGTGATGATCGGGTGTGATAGATTCTAACGTTCGCATACAATGGGTGTAAGCCAGATTTACACATGTGAAACACTTAGGTTGACTTGACGAGCCTAGAATGTACAGACATGGCCTCGGGACACGAGAGACCGAAAGGTCGAACATGAGTCGTATGGTAGATGCGATCAACATGGATATGTTCATCGTTGATGACTAGTGTGTCTCACGTGATGATCGTACAAGGCCTAGTCGATTCGGATCATGTATCACTTAGATGACTAGAGTGATGTCTATATGAGTGGGAGTTCATTAAATAATTTGGTTAGATGAACTTAATTATCATGAACATAGTTAAAAGGTCTTTGCAAATTATGTCATAGCTTACGCTTTAGTTCTACTGTTTAAGATATGTTCCTAGAGAAAATTTAGTTGAAAGTTGACAATAGCAATTATGCGGATTGGGTCCGTATACTGAGGATTATCCTCATTGCTGTGCAGAAGGATTATGTCCTTAATGCACCACTCGGTGTGCTGAACCTCGAGCGTCCTCTGTGGATGTTGCAAACATCTGACATACATGTTTTTATGACTACGTGATAGTTAAGTGCGTAATGCTAAATGGTTTAGAATTGAGGCGCCAAAGACGGTTTTGAAACGTCGTAGAACATATGAGATGTTCCAAGAGCTGAAATTGGGATTTCAGGCTCATGCCCACGTCAAGAGGTGTGTAACCTCCGGCAAGTTTCTTAGCCTGCAAACTAAGGGAGAAAATCTCAATCATTGAGCATGTGCTTAGATTGTCTGAGTACTACAATCGCTTGAATCGAGTGGGAGTTAATCTTCCAGATGAGATAGTGATGGTTCTCCAAAGTCACTGCCACCAAGCTACTAGAGCTTTGTGATGAACTATAACATATCAGGGATAGATATGATGATCCTTGAGCTATTCGCGATGTTTGACACCGCGAAAGTAGAAATCAAGTAGGAGCATAAATTGTTGATGGTTAGTAAAACCACTAGTTTCAAGAAGGGCAAGGGCAAGAAGGGATACTTCATGAAATGGCAAATCAGTTGCTGCTCTAGTAAAAAAACCAAGGTTGAACCCAAACGCGAGACTAAGTGCTTCTGTAATGAGGGGAATAGTCACTGAAACAGAACTACCCTAGATACTTGGTAGATGAGAAGGCTGGCAAGGTCGAAAGAAGTATATTGGATATACATTATATTAATGTATACTTTACTAGTACTCCTAGTAGCACCAGGATATTAGATACCGGTTCGGTTGCTAAGTGTTAGTAACTAGAAATAAAAGGCTACGGAATAAACAGAGACTAGCTAAAGGCGAGGTGACGATAAGTGTTGGAAGTGTTTCCAAGGTTGATGTGATCAAACATCGCACGCTCTCTCTAACATTGGGATTGGTGTTAAACCTAAATAATTGTTATTTGGTGTTTGCGTTGAGCATAGACATGATTGGATTATGTTTATAGCAGTACGGTTATTCATTTAAGGAGAATAATGGTTACTCTATTTAATTGAATAATGCCTTCAATGGTCTTGCACCTAAAATGAATGGTTTATTGAATCTCGATCGTAGTGATACACATGTTCATGCCAAAAGATATAAGATAGTAAAGATAGTACCACCTACTTGTGGCACTGCCATTTGAGTCATATTGGTATAAAACGCATGAAGAAGCTCCATGTTGATGGATCTTTGGACTCACTCATTTTTTGAAAAGTTTGAGACATGCGAACCATGTCTATTGGTATATACGCATGAGGAAACTCCATGCAGATGGATCGTTTGGACTCACTTGATTTTGAATCACTTGAGACATGCAAAGCATACCACATGGGCAAGATGACTGAAAGGCCTTGTTTTCAGCGAGACGGAACAAGAAAGCAACTTGTTGGAAGTAATACATTTTGATGTGTGCAGTCCAATGAGTGCTGAGGCACGCAGTGGATATCGTTATGTTCTTACTTCACAGATGATTTGAGTAGATGCTAAGTATATTTACTTGATGAAACACAAGTCTGAATTATTGAAAGGTTCAAGTAATTTCAGAGTGAAGTTGAAGATCTTTGTGACAAGAGGATAAAATGTCTATGATATGATCATAGAGATGAATATCTGAGTTACAAGTTTGGTACACAATTAAGATGTTGTGGAAATTGTTTCACAACTAATACCTCCTGGAACACCATAGTGTGATGGTGTGTCCGAACATCATAACTGCACCCTATTGGATATGGTGCATACCAAGATGTCTCTTATCAAATTACCACTATCGTTTATGGGTTAGGCATTAGATACAACCGCATTCACTTTAAATAGGGCACCACGTAATTCCGTTGAGATGACACCGTATGAACTATGGTTTAGAGAAACCTAAGCTATCGTTTCTTAAAAGCTTGGGGCTGCGACGCTTATGTGAAAAGTTTTAGCCTGATAAGCTCGAACCCAAAGCGGATAAATGCATCTTCATAGGACACCCAAAATAGTTGGGTATACCTCCTGTCTCAGTTCCAGAAGCAAAAGGGATTGTTTCTAGAATCGGGTCTTTTCTCGAGGAAAAGTTTCTCTCGAAAGAATTGAGTGGGAGGATGGTGGAGACTTGATATGGTTATTGAACCATCACTACAACTAGTGTGTAGCAGGGCACAGGAAGTTGTTCCTATGGCGCCTATACCAATTGAAGTGGAAGCTGATGATAGTGATCATGAAACTTCAGATCAAGTCACTACCAAACCTTGTAGGTCGACAAGGATGTGTACTACTTCAGAGTGGTACGTAATCCTGTCTTGGAGGTCATGTTGCTAGACAACAATGAACCTACGAGCTATGGAGAAGCGATGGTGGGCCTGGATTCTGACGAATGGCTCGAGGCCATAAAATCCGAGAGAGGATCCATGTATGAAAACAAAGTGTAGACTTTGGAAGAACTACTTGATGGTTGTAAGGCTGTTGGGTACAGATGGATTTTAAAAGGGAAGATAGACAATGATGGTATGTGTCACCATTAAGAAAGCTCGACTTGTTGCTAAGATGTTTTCTGACAAGTTCAAGGAGTTGACTACGATGATACTTTCTCACTTGTAGCAATGCTAAGAGTGTTGGAATTATATTAGCAGTTACTGCATTATTTATGAAATCTTGCAGATAGGATGTCAAAACATTGTTTCCTCGACAATTTTCTTGAGGAAAGGTTGTATGTGATACAACCAGAAGGTTTTGTCAATCCTAAAAGATGCTAACAAGTATGCAAAGCTCCAGTGATCCTTCTAAGGACTGGAGTAAGCATCTCGGAGTTGGAATATACGCTTTGATGAGATGATAAAAGATTTTGGGTTTATACAAAGTTTATGAGAAACTTGTATTTTCCAAAGAAGTGAGTGGGATCACTATAGAATTTCTGATGGGTATATGTTGTTGACATATTATTGATCAAAAATGATGTAGAATTTCTGAGCATATAGGGTTATTTGAAAAGTGTTTTTCAATGGAAAGCCTAGATTAAGCTACTTGAACATTGAGCATCAAGATCTATAAGGATAGATCAAAAATGCTTAATAGTACTTTCAAATGAACACATACCGTGACAAGATTTTGAAGGAGTTCAAAATAGATTGGCAAAGAAGGAGTTCTTGGCTGTGTTATAAGGTGTGAGTATTGAGTAAGACTCAAGAACTGACCACGAGAAAGAGAGAGAAAGGACGAATGTCGTCCCCTATGCTTTAGACGTAGGCTCTATAGTATGTTGTGCTGTGTACCGCACCTGAAGTGTGCCTTGCCATGAGTCAGTCAAGGGGTACAAGAGTGATCCAGGAATGGATCACAGGATAACGATCATTGTTATCCTTAGTAACTAGTGGACTAAGAAATTTTTCTCGATTATGGAGGTGGTAAAAGAGTTCATCATAAAGGGTTACGTCGATGCAAACTTTGACACTAATCCGGATGACTCTGAGTAGTAAACCAGATTTGTATAGTAGAGCGGTTATTTGGAATAGTTCCAAACAGCACATGGTAGCTGCATCTACAAGATGACATAGAGATTTGTCAAGCACACACGGATCTGAAAGGTCCAGACCCGTTGACTAAAAACCTCTCTCACAAGCAAGATATGATCAAACCCCATGGGTGTTGGATTCATTACAATCACATAGTGATGTGAACTAGATTAATGACTCTAGTGCAAGTGGGAGACTATTGGAAATATGCCCTATAGGCAATAATAAAATGGTTATAATTATATTTCCTTGTCCATGATAATTGTCTATTGTTCATGCTATAATTGTATTAACTGGAAACTGTAATACATGTGTGAATACATAGACCACAACATGTCCCTAGTGAGCCTCTAGTTGACTAGCTCGTTGATCAATATATGGTTATGGTTTCTTGACCATGGACATTGGATGTCATTGATAACGGGATCACATCATTAGGAGAATGATGTGATGGACAAGACCCAATCCTAAGCATAGCACAAGATCGTGTAGTTCGTTTGCTAAGAGCTTTTCTAATGTCAAGTATCATTTCCTTAGACCATGAGATTGTGCAACTCCCGGATACCATAGGAATGCTTTGGGTGTACCAAACGTCACAATGTAACTGGGTGGCTATAAAGGTGCACTACAGGTATCTCCGAAAGTGTCTGTTGAGTTGGCACGAATTGAGACTGGGATTTGTCACTCTGTATGACGAAGAGGTATCTCTGGGCCCACTCGGTAATGCATCATCATAATGAGATCAATGTGACTAAGGAGTTAGTCATGGGATCATGCGTTATGGAACGAGTAAAGAGACTTGCCGGTAACGATATTGAACAAGGTATAGGGATACCGACGATCGAATCTCGGGCAAGTAACATACCGATGGACAAAGGGAATTGTATACGGGATTGATTGAATCCCCGACATCGTGGTTCATCTAATGAGATCATCGTGGAACATGTGGGATCCAACATGGGTATCCAGATCCCGTTGTTGATTATTGGCTGGAGAACGTCTTGGTCATGTTTGTGTGGTTCCCGAACCCATAGGGTCTACACACTTAAGGTTCGGTGACGCTAGAGTTGTTATGGTAAATTGTATGTGGTTACCGAAGGTTGTTTGGAGTCTCGGATGAGATTCCGGATGTCACGAGGAGATCCAGAATGGTCCGGAGGTGAAGATTTATATATGGGAAGTCCAGTTTCAGTCGCCGGAATGGTTTTGGGGTTTATCAGTATTGTACCGGGACCACCGAAAGGTGTTCGGAGGTCCACTGGGTGGGGCCACCTGCCCCGGGGGACTTAATGGGCTGAATATGGGAGGGAACCAGCCCCCTAGTGGGTTGGTGTGCCCCCAAGGGCCCAAGGTGCCTGGGGTTTGGAAACCCTAGGGGAGGGGGGCGCCTCCACCTTGCTTGGGGGGGCAAGTTTCCCCCTCCTGGCCACCGCCCCCCTCTAGATGGGATCTAGAGGGGCCGGCCTCCTCTCCCCTTCACCCTATAAATAGTGGGGGATGGGAGGGCTGCCACACCCTTCCCCTGGCGCAGCCCCTCCCTCCTCCAACACCTCATCCTCCTCCGTAGAGCTTGGCGAAGCCCTGCATGAAAACCAGAAGCTCCACCACCACGCCGTCATGTTGCCGGAGCTCTCCCTCAACTTATCCTCTCCCCTTGCTGGATCAAGAAGGAGGAGACGTCCCCGGGCTGTACGTGTGTTGAATGCGGAGGCATCGTCCATTCGGCGCTAGATCGGATCTTCCGCGATTTGAATCGCTGCGAGTACGACTTCATCAACCGCGTTCTTGTAACACTTCCGCTTAGTGATCTTCAAGGGTATGAAGATGCACTCCCTCTCTCTCTCTCTCGTTGCTAGCATCTCCTAGATTGATCTTGGTGATGCGTAGGAAAATGTTGAATTATTGCTACGTTCCCCAACACATGCCTCCAAAGCAATATGAAGGTCCTGCCAGCTATGCTCTTACCAAAGAAGATAAGGAAATATGCTTTGAATGGCTACTCAGTATGAAGGTCCCATCTAGCTTCTCGTCGAATATAAAGGGAATAATAAATATGGAAGAGAAAAAGTTCTAGAACGTAAAGTCTCATGACTGCCACGTGATTATGACGCAACTGCTTTCGGTTGCATTGAGGGGGCTTCTACTGGAAAATGTTCGATTAGCCATTGTGAAGCTATGTGCATTCCTCAATGCAATATCTCAGAAGGTGATCGATCCAGAAATCCTACCAAGGTTAAGCAGTGATTTGGCGCAATGTCTTGTCATTTTTGAGCTGGTGTTCCCACCATCCTTCTTCAATATCATGACGCAAGTCCTAGTTCATCTAGACGACGAGATTGCCATTTTGGGCCCTGTATTTCTACACAATATGTTCCCCTTTGAGAGATTCATTGGAGTCTTAAAGAAATATGTTCGTAACCATGCTAGGCCAGAAGGAAGCATCTCCATGGGCCATCAAAAAGAGGAGGTCATTGGGTTTTATGTTGACTTCATTCCTAACCTTAAGAAGATTGGTCTCCCTCAATCGCGGTATGAGGGGAGACTGGCTGGAAAAGGCACGCTCGGAGCGGACTCAATAATATGTAGGGACGGGCATTCTTGGTCTCAAGCACACTACACAGTTCTACAGAATTCTACCTTGGTGACCCTGTATGTCAATGAACACAAGCATATTCTCCGCTTCAAACACCCATAGCAGTGTGACGACTGGATTACATGTCAACACATCAGGACTTTTGGCAGTTGGTTGCAAACACGTCTCATGGGTGACAACACTCTTTCTGATGAGTTGTACTCGTTGGCCAGGGGACCATCTTCGACTGTATTGACTTATAAAGGGTATGCGATAAACGGGAATACATTTTACACGATCGCCCAAGATCAAAAGAGCACCAACCAAAACAGTGTTGTCCGCTTTGATGCAGCAACCATGAGGGGAAAGGACACATATTATGGTTACATAGTGGGCATATGGGAACTTGACTATGGACATGATTTTAAGGTCCCTTTGTTTCAGTGCAAATGGGTCAATCTGTCAGGAGGCAGGGTACATGTAGACCCACAGTATAGAATGATAACAGTGGATTTGAACAATCTTGGGTACACAGATGAACCATTCGTCCTAGCCAATGATGTGGCGCAGGTTTTCTATGTGAAGGACATGTCTACCAAACCGAGAAAAAGAAAAGATAAGGAAGCGAATACATCATATGATGAGCCAAAGTGCCACATAGTTCTTTCAGGAAAAAGAGACATCGTGGGAGTGAAGGTCAAGACAGGCATGTCTGAAGATTGTGAAAAGTTTCATGAAATTCCTCCCTTCAAAGTCAAGGTTGACCCAAGCACCCTGTTAAACGATGAAGATTATCCATGGTTACGGCGCAATAAGAAAAGGACACAAGCGAAGAAAAAGTGAAGACTTTCTCTCCACAACTATTATGACGATGCCTTTGATCTAGAATATCACTGCAGTTACATGTGAAGAAATGAAATGCCCTTTGTAACAGACGAGTTTACGTATGAAACCCTGATACTTCGAAAGAGATTGTCCATTTTATACACGAAGTGCATCCAGCTTTTTCCGTAACCCTCTCAACTTTTTAGCACATGCTATGTGGGTCAAATGATGATACCATGCCAAGTATCAACATTTTCAGAGTTCATTTGTAGTGCTTTTCAATTTCAGGGTCATTTAGCTTAAAAAATCAGTAAATTTATGAAAAATACCAAATGAAGTCATAAAGGGTTGAGAATTGATGATGTGGCTTTGAATGGTGCATTTTGAACACACAAAATGTCTCGAGTTCAAATAAGTTCAAAAAAATGAAATCCCTTTATAACAGATGAGTTTTCGTATGAAACCCTAATACTTCGAAAGAGATTGTCCATTTTGTACACAAAGTGCATCCAGCTTTTGTCGTAACCTCTCAACTTTTTAGCACATGCTATGTGGGTGAAATTATGATACCATGCCAACTTTCAACCTTTTCAAAGTTCATTTGAAGTGCTTTTCAATTTCAGGGTCATTTAGCTCAAAGAATGAACTAATAGCAAAAAGAATGAACTAGAAAACTTTTATGAAACTCTAATAGCAAATAGAATGAACTAAAAATAATCAATTAAAATATTCTGTTATGATCAACTAAAACAAAACTACAATATTCTTCAATAGCAAAAAATAATCAACTAACAAGATTTTATAAAACTCCAATAGCAAAAGGAATCAACTAAAAAGATTTTATAAACCTCTAGTATTTTTTAAACTGAAATTATATAAAATTTATGCAACTAAAATTATCAAATTATTTTTTGTTCAAAACATTAATAGCAAAAAGAATTTTCATAAAGAATTATTTTGTTAGAAACTTTAATAGAACTAAAATAACAAAATCTATTTTTGAGTAAAATAGACATTTAAAATAACCTAAAATTACCAAATCGAATATAATGATAAAACACAGTAATATTAAATAGCAGGAAAAAGAATCACCCAACATCTATTTTTATAGTAAAGTTATTCACAAACTAGTGATTCACACAAATTTCAAAGAATTCAAATTTGAAAACTAATGGCACTAACACAAAGTTTATAATTTTTGTGACCTACAGGCAAAAAGAATCACTGAAAAACTGTAAGTATTTAGCTGTAAGTAGAAACCAAAGAAAATAAATAAAGCAAAAAAATAAAAAATTGGAAAAAAAATAAAAAAAATGCCGCCTACTGGCCCACCACGGCGTGAATACGACTAGAAACCTAGCCAGCTAGTTGGGCCAGGATTCAGGCCCGCAGAAGGCCCAGGAGGCCCACAGCAGATACAATGTCTTTAGGACTGTAAGCCTACTTTAGAGAGGAGCTCGAAGGCTCAGGCGCACCGCGCCTTATAAATCAGTGTGCCTCTCTCTCAACTAGCGAGGTGGGACTAAACTCCCACCGTGCCGCTATGCAAGGCAATTGTCCCGGTTGGTGGCACGAACCGGGACCAATGCCCCCCTTTGGTCCCGGTTCGTGCCACCAACCGGGACCAATGCTCTGGGTATATAAGATAGCACTTAGAAAATTTTGGTTCTCATCTTCTAGTTGCCCCGA
>NC_041385.1:712834807-712871306 GCF_002162155.2 Triticum dicoccoides
GCCCCGAGCCCGCGCATCATCCTCGTCCCCATCGTCGTGTGCCGCCCCGAGCCCGCCGTCCTCGTCGTCGCCCTCCAGCCATCGCTGCCCCTCACCCCAGTGAGCCCCCCCTTTCCCATGGTCCCCTGCTCCCCGTCTTCGCGCGTGCCCCCGAGCCCCTAGCTTGCTCTGCCACTGCTCCATGGTTGCCGCCGGCCCCGACGCATTGAATAGCAGCAGCAACACCATGAAGGAGAGGAGAAGGAGTGGAGCAGCAGCAAGATGAACGGTGCTGAAATTTCTGAATTTTTTTACAGTGATGAATAGTGCATAGAAGGTGTTTCATGATATGCTAGATGGCTTTGGGAATTTTTGGAATTTCTAAAAAATTTGTGGTGAGGTACTAATGTAAGACAAAGGTGATGGCAAAATTTCAGAATTTTTGGAGTGGTTTAGAATCTGTTTTCAGCAAGGAATTTGAATCTGGTTCAAATTTCATTTGAATGAAATTTGAAAAAATTGAACTATGGATCAGAGGTTTTTGGTGAAATGGAGTGTGGGTACTGTCATGAAGTTGGAGTAATTTTTGTGGTTGTTTTAGACAAGATAAGATGTATGAGATGTCATGTGGAAATGTGCTATGTTTATTTAAAAGAATAGATAGATGGATGAAATGTAATATATGTGATGTTTTAAATTTTGAAATGTGCTCTGTTTTTCTAGATGTGATAGATAGATCTTTCATGGAGATGAGATGAGATCAAAGAGAACTTTTTTTAGATGTGATAGGTAGTATTTTTTGAATATATTTTTTGTTCATAGAATATTTACCAAGTTAAATGAGTTAAAATGAGTTAGTGTGAATTAGTGTGAATTTTTTGTGGAGATGAGATGTATGAGATGTTTTGTCGAGATGAGATGAGATGTTATCATGTGGATTTTTTTTGTTCATAGAAAACTCCGGTAACTTCGACATGAAGGGGGACGTCGATCAACCCCCTCTTGCCCGACCAACTCTTGAGTCCACCCAAACCGGGACTGAAAAAGCGTTTTCGAGGCCTCCCCAAACCCTAGAAGAGTTGTCGAGGCCACCCTAAACCCTACAAGAGTTGTCGATCCAACCCCTCCTGCCCCTACCCGTAATTGTTATGTTCATAGCGATTATTTTCCGAAAAGTGTCCTCTTCTGAAAGTATAACCCCGATAACTTCGACATGAGGGGGGGCGTCGAACATGCATGAGAGAGGCGGTCCACTCGCCCGACCAACTCTCGTGGCCACTCAAACCGTAGATGAAGAAAGAGCATTGTCGATCTACCCCCTCCCGCCCCTACCCGTAATTTATGTTCATTTTTGTCATAGCTAGGTATATGTTTGTGCATATGATTCCTTGTTGTGATTAGCTAGGTCTATGTTTGCCACTAATATATCCATCTCTCATGTTTGTATATTGCCATGTAGTAATATTTGCAGAAACTATGGACAGAGACTTAGAACAAGAAGAGTTTTGGGGGGATATAATCCGCGACGGAGGTGATCCCATGTCATTTCCCAATGACGCCGATGGTCAGGAAGGAGAGAATGACGGCTCCGGTAATCCAAGAATGGAGGAGGAAGGACATGATGATGGCTCCGGTGACCGAATGGCGGAGGAAGAAGGAGACCATGATGACGGCTCCAGTGACCGAATGCAGGAGGGAGCTGTTGCAAAGTCCAGCGAGGTATATATATTAATTAAGCCTATGCTGACTAATTGATGCATTAATTGTTTTGGTATGTACATATATTAACACTTCTTTCTTCTTTTATAGCCCTCCGAATCGAGCCAAACTTCCATAAGGAGACGAGGCCCGAAGAAAAGGTTGCGCCAAGATGAAAGGTTCACAATCACAGAAATCGCAGATGATGGCCAACCGATTGAACCCAAGCGGACCAAGGACCTATTTGTTGGTCAGTGCAAAGCTATTGTTAGAGACAGCATCCCGATCAGCATCCAGCAATGGAATATGAGTAAGGACGACCCTGAAGCTTCTTATGTCCAGGATAGACAGAAAGATGATCTTTGGACCTCGCTGAAGGCAAATTTCACCTTACCGCCAGAGGAGGATCTGAATAAGCCAGTTATAGAGCCAAAGGTCAAGAAAGGGAAGACTCCAGAATTCACCGGCTGATATGAGAAGATAGGAGATCATTGGCCTGCATTTGTGGCCTACAAGACATCAGAGAAGGGTAAGAAAAGGTCAGAGACAAACAAGAAAAATGTTGCAAAGAAGAAGTATCACCATCACATGGGGTCAGGTGACTACTACAAAGCCCGATCATTGTGGGGCAAACCTGAGCAAGACCTGCTTGCTAAAGGGGTCCAACCAGTGACATTGAACTGGCCAGACCGTTCAAGGACTTGGTTCTTCGGGGTTGGGGGAACTTTGGACCCAGAAACAGAGGAGTGTCGTTGGACGGATGAGCAACTTGCAATACCCATCAAAAAGCTTCAGGAATATATCTGCGCAGCACAGAAAGGGATGTTTATTCCCGACAGAGAGAAGGACAAGCTGACTGAGGCCCTCGGGAATCCTGAGCACCCTGGACGAACATGAGGCACACCAGGATCTGTTCCGTGGGTGGTTGGGTTTCCCGGGAGCGGTGGTTACAGAAGCCAAGAGAGAAAGAGGAAAGCGAAGGTGAGCGAAATGCAGAAGTTCAATGCAAGAATAGCAAAGCTAGAGGAACTTACAGTTGTCGGCCAACCATCTGAGCAGCATGAAGCTACCCCACCATCTCAGCGGAGAAGCAGCATGACATCCACGGAGCCCGTTCAGCCTGATTTCAGGGCTCCTCACTACCCCGTGGATACTATCATGAAGGCTCAACATTGCGAGCTAATGACGAAATGCCAGAACCTCACATTGAAGGCGATTGTCGGCTCTGTTGCACCTCCTCAAGTTGACGGAACTTTTCACTGCCGTCCGATTCCACATGGTTGTGTTGTTGTGACGGTGGATGAAATAATGGAGGGATTTGAGGAGCTGGAGCTTGACCACCCTATAGGTGAAGGGGAGAATCATTTGGTTTATGCTTTGAGGAGTACCTGTCTATGGAGGAAGGAGTACATCAAGCTTCCAAATTGGACGCCTCCTCCTCCGGCGATCAGGGCACTCCGCCTCCTCCTCCGCCTCCTCTGGTGCATGATGGCACTCCGGCTCCTTCTCAGCCTCCTCCGGCGCGTGAGGGCACTCTGGCTCCTCCTCCGCATCCTCCGGCGCGTCAGATCACTCCACCTCCTTTGGCGTGTCAGCAGACTCCGCCGCGTCAGCAACGGCAGAAAAGAGACGTCGCCACTCAGGCGGCTAGCAGTACAAGCAGAGGCGGGAAGCAATTCAAATATGGTCCATGTCTCAAGGCTCCAGAAAAGTTACCATATGAGAGGACCGACAAGGAAAACAAGGGCATCTATCACGCCCAAGTGAGGGACCATTTTGCACGGAAACCTCCACCTCCGAAGGAAACGTTAGATCAGGTGAAAGTGAAGCGCACTCTGGATGCCCTTAGGCGACCACCATCGCCTCCACTGCAATCCAACTATGAGCGCATTATTGAAAGGACATATAAGTAAGTGGAGTGGTCGGGAAGTACTTGCAGTGATGCAAGATTAGTAGAACAAAGAAGTGGGAAAACAATTCCCCAGCTCGGCGAACAAGCAAAGCAATCTTGCCCCCCGCTCAGTGTGTCTAGCGATATCACCGCTAATCATCCGGGGCTAGTGCCCAGTACCAATCCTACTGATTACCTGAGCGATGATGTAGAGTTTGAAATAATGGAGGTGGACATCTTCAGATACGAGTAAGGGAAGCCTCTCATCAAACCTGATCATCCTCCTCTAATAACGATGATGCAAAGACTGCATGAATGTATTGGATACCTGCAATTCTAGGACTGGGAAGGATAGTTTGATGTTGGGAATTAAAGAGGAGCACGACCTCGTTGGAATTGAGGTATTTCCTGTTCAATTTGTGGAGTTATTCCAGTTATACAATCAAGATGCCCTCGACAAACAACTCATGACTTGCTACTGTCTGTAAGTATTACTTCTGTAATTATAAGTCTATATAGCTCAGCTCTTTCATTTCATGTATATATAATTACCCTCACTATATTATGCAGATTGAAGATCTTCAAATGCAAAAAAGCACAAATCTTTGACATTGGGTTCATTAACCCAAATACCATAAATGAATGGTCGGTTAAAAACAGAGTCGAAGATATTGAGGACAACTTGCTACAATCTTACGTCAAAATCAAAACAAAGGGAAAATACTCTTTCCTTACAACATCAACTGAGTGTTACTGTCTTGTGCATATTCGGTTTCACTTACCCGAGGTTATAGTAATGTAATTGATGAGTTATGCATATATGTGCATCTTCCACTTTATTCTGCTAGAGATTAAGCTTGATAGGGGAGTAGTAAATGTCTTAGACTCTAGACGAAAAGATCCCAAGGACTATGCAGACATGACTGCAATGCTCCAGAAGTAAGTTCAATCGATCATTATCGCACCCTATCGGCAACTTTTTTCATTTCCTGATATATCAAATTATTTTCTTTGTCTGACAGGGTTTGGAAAGAGTTCACCGGAATAGTTCTGGGACTGCCGAGGGAGCTACGATTTACACACCCGAAAGTAAGTAGTACTAGCTAGTTCCGCGCACCTCCCATCTATTCTAGTTTCATCAATACCATTTATCATGCTTGATTATCAGTTTGATTGAACTCTACTTCTCATAAAGGTCTTGTGGCAGGAAGGCGGGAATAATTTATGTGGATACTACGTTTGCGAGTTCATCTACAATGCGACTTCTCAGCGGGGCTACTCTAAAAAACAATATGAAGTATGTAAATAATAATATTCACAATTTTATTTTATTACCATCATTTGTGTTGAGTTTCATTCATATATATATGTATTGACCCCCTTCTTTAAATTAGATGTGGCAGATGCGGGATGAACTCCTACCACATGATCGCATACGAGCAATTCAAGAGGAATTGGCGGGATTCTTTCTTGACCACTCCATAAATGAGAAGGAAGAATACCATATATAAATTCAATGGGAGTTTGGCACTTGATGATGTCCGGAGAATACGATGTGGAAATTGAAATGGATTTTAGATGTTAGGGATTGTAAGAGATGTTATATATTGTATATATCTAGTAGCGTCGGATAGATATACGAAAACTTGATGTTTGCCCAATCTCTCGGAGAAAGAGAGGTCACTTCTCTCTATGTTCATAAAGATCTTGTGTAATTAATGGTTCCTTCATTTGCTTACTAGCTAGCGTGTCGAGTTCTCTCTATATGTATAGTATCTAGCATCGACCAAGCACGGAGAAAGAGAGGTCACTTCTCTCTATTAACTAGCTAACACAATATGAAACCCCTAAATTAACCCTCCGAAACCCCTAACCCCCCCCCCTTCAAAAAAGAAACAAAAACCCCATCACATGCGAGCTGCTAACGTGTGGCAGCCTTTTGGTCCTCTTTGGTGCTACCAACCAGGACTAAAGGTCCTCCTGCCTGGGCGCCCCGCAGCGGCCACGTGGAGCCCCTTCGGTCCCGGTTCGTAAGCGAACTGGGACTAAAGGTTTTGGGCATTAGTCCCGACCCTTTAGTACCGGTTCTAGAACCGGGGCTAAAGGACCTCTAGAACCGGGATAAATGGGTCGTTTTCTACTAGTGCAGGGTGTTATGAGTCTTTCAATGTCTACTATAGTTGGTTCTATCAAATGCTGATGTTCAAACACCTTGACCACCGCAGTAGGAAACCTAACCATGGCAACTCTATACATGCTTTCGGACATCCTGAGAGGTACTCGTCTGACAAATCTTCTATTGTGCCATAGCAAAGCATCATCAATGCAACCAGGCACTTCTGATAACTAGATAATCCAATTCTTCCAACGACGTCCTTATTCAAGATGAAGTATGAAGGAAATATGCCCTAGAGGCAATAATAAAGTTCTTATTTTATATTTCCTTATTCATGATAAAGGTTTATTATTCATGCTAGAATTGTATTGATTGGAAACTTAAATACATGTGTGAATACATAAACAAATACCGTGTCCCTAGTAAGCCTCTACTAGACTAGCTCATTGATCAAAGATGGTTAAGGTTTCCTAACCATGGACATGTTTTGTCATTTGATAACGGGATCACATCATTAGGAGAATGATGTGATGGACAAGACCCATCCGTTAGCTTAGCATATTGATCGTTTAGTTTATTGCTATTGCTTTCTTCATGTCAAATACATATTCCTTCGACTATGAGATTATGCAACTCCTGGATACCAGAGGAATACCTTGTGTGCTATCAAACGTCACAATGTAACTGGGTGACCATAAAGATGCTCTACAGGTATCTTCGAAGGTGTTTTTTGAGTTGGCATAGATCGAGATTAGGATTTGTCACTCTGAGTATCGGAGAGGTATCTCTGGGCCCTCTCGGTAATACACATCATAAGCTTGCAAGCAAATGACTAAGGAGTTAGTTACGAGATGTATTACGGAACGAGTAAAGAGACTTTTCGGTAACGAGATTGAACTAGGTATAGAGATACGATGATCGAATCTTGGGCAAGTAACATACCGATGGACAAAGAGAATTACATATGTTGTTGAGGGAGTCCTGGATTAAGGGGTCCTCGAACGGCCGGACTATGTAGACTGATGGGACATCAAGATACAAGATAGAAAAGTTCTTCCCATGTTTGGATGGGACTCTCCTTTGCTAGATGGCAAGCTTGGTGTTCGGATATGTAGATTCCTTTCTCTGTAACCGACTTTGTACAACCCTAGTCCCCTCCGATGTCTATATAAACCGGAGGGTTTAGTCCGTAGAGGCAATCATAATCATACAGGCTAGACTTCTAGGGTTTTAGCCATTACGATCTCGTGGTAGATCAACTCTTGTAATACTCATATTCATCAAGATCAATCAAGCAGGAAGTAGGGTATTACCTCCATAGAGAGGGCCCGAACCTAGGTAAACATCGTGTCCCCTGCCTCCTGTTACCATCAACCTTAGACGCACAGTTCGGGACCCCCTACCCGATATCCGCCGGTTTTGACACCGACATTGGTGCTTTCATTGAGAGTTTCGTTGTGTCATCACCAAAAGGTTTGATGGCTTCGTCAATCATCTACAACAATGCAGTCCAGGGGGAGGTTTTCCTCCCCGGAAAGATCTTTGTATTCGGCAGCTTCGCGCTACGGGCCAACTCGTTTGGCCATCTAGAGCAGATTAACAGCTACGCCCTTGGCCATCAGGTCAGGTTTGGAAGCTTGAATTACGTTGTCGATATCCACGAAGACTTGATCTTCGATGGATTCGAGCCCATGACAGCCGCTCCCTTCCACCACGATGAACATGACCTAAATCTGTCATCGGACCGTGCCCAGGAGATAGCGCTTGTAACTGCTCTGGCCCTAGATCCAGAGCAGACTGCGCCGTCCAAGGACGGGAAGCTCAACCCTGTTGCAGAAGCCGCAGACTCAGCGGCGTTAGAGCCGCACACAGATCCAATCTCGAGCGGGGCCTATGTCATCGGAACCTCGGATTCGTCTCCGGCCATAGGTTCCGAACCGCGTGCATCCGTGCCCATCGAATTTGATTAGGCGTCGATCGTTGAGTTCAGTTCCGCAGACATCTTCCAGCACCCACCTTCAGGCGATGTGTTAAACTCATTAAAAGCCCTCTCCTTATCAGGGGACTCTCAGCCGAACTATATCCAGTTTGGATTGGAAGCTGATGACGGAGAATTCCGCTTCCCACCCACCACCCACTTCATAGCCATTGTAGAAGACTTAACAGACATGCTCGATCACGGATCCGAAGACATCGACGATATGGACGACGATGCCAGAGAGGAGCAGGCACAAAAACCACCGCTTATAGGGCGCTGGACAGCCACCTCCTCGTACGATGTATACATGGTGGATACACCCAAAGAAAACAACGGCGACAATGGGAACGATCCAGTTGGGGATAATACTCCTGAGATACAGTCAAAGCACCGACGTCAGCGGCGCCGCTCTAAACCATGCCGTGGAAAAAACAGCAATACCGGCACAGGAGAAAATAATACTTTGAACGATGCCGAAAACAATGAAGACCCCGTTGAGCCAACCTCCGAACAGGACGAACGGGAAGATGGGCGAGTTAGCCCTGATGAACAGGCCATGAACGAAGACTCGGAGGACAGTAACTACCTTCCGCTCTCCGAGGACGAGGTGAGCCTCGGCAACGAGGATTTTATCGTGCATGAGGAACCTCTCGAGCAGGAGCGCTTTAAGCGCCAGCTAATAGCCACTGCAAGGAGCCTGAAAAAGAAGCAGCAGCAGCTTCAAGCTGATCAAGATCTGCTCAACGATAGATGGACTAATGTCCTAGCAGCCGAAGAATACGGCCTCGAGCGCCCAACCAAAAGTTACCTGAAGCACAAATTGTTACCCCAATTCAACGACGAGGCGCTGGAGCTCATCCTATCAGCGCATAATGCGGCTGACCGACCACCACGTGGCCGGTACAAAGTGGCAACTAAAGCCAAACACCAGCCCATACCTCGCGGTAAAGGCAGAGAAATAACAGCTCGAGGCCATACATATGACCTGTGGCAGGACCTAGACAATAGAGCAGGTCAGACAAGATCGATCTACAGATCACAGGGATGTGCCCGGACGCGCAACGATGGCCATCCAGCCGGATGTGACAAACACAACCACGCCCGGGCCGAGCACCGTAGACGAACTCCATCCGAGCTATGTTGCGACGTGGCCCGACATAGAGGCGCCGCACACCCCCTTTGCTTCACTGATGAAGTAATGGAACACGAATTCTTGGAAGGGTTTAAACCCGTGAATATCGAATCATACAATGGAACAATAGACCCCACTGTATGGATTGAAGATTTCCTCCTCCATATACACATGGCCCGCAGTGATCACCTCCACGCCATCAAATACCTCCCACTAAAACTAAAGGGGTCAGCGCAGCACTGGCTGAACAGCCTCCCTGATAGCTCCATCGGCAGCTGGGAAGACTTGGAAGACGCCTTCCGCAATAACTTCCAAGGTACATATTTTCGGCCTCCTAATCCCGAAGTCACATTATCCAGCAGCCCGGGGAATCTGCCAGGAAGCTCTGGACTAGGTTCTTGATCAAAAAGAACCAAATTGTCGACTGTCTAGACGCCGAAGCCCTCGCGGCCTTTAAACATAGCGTTCAAGATGAGTGGCTCGCCCGCCACCTCGGTCAATAAAAACCAAGATCCATGGCTGCCCTTACCACTCTGATGACCCGTTTTTGCACGGGAGAAGACAGCTAGCTCGCTTGTAGAAGCAACAACACCGATGATCCGGGTACTTTCGAAGTTCGAGATGGAAATGGCAAGCCACGACAAAATAAACACAAACGTCGCAATAACACTGAAGGAACGCAAGACACGGCGGTCAACGCCAGATTCAGTGGTTCCAAACCCGGTCAACGGGAAAAGCCATTCAAAGCGACGGACCATCCAATTTAGACAAGATACTGGATCGGCCCTGCCAGATTCATGGCACCCCCGTTAAACCAGCCAATCACACCAACAGGAGTTGTTGGGTTTTTAAACAAGTCGGCAAGCTTAATGTAGAACACAAGGTGAAGGGGCCGCCCAGTGACAGCGATGACGAAGAGACTCGTCAATCGAACACCGGGGGTCAATCCCCCCCGAAGTAAAGATAATGAACATGGTATACGTGACGCACACCCCTATAGGGGGCTGCAAGCGCGCGCTACGGGACGTCGGCGTCATAGAGCCAGCCGCCCCAAAATCAAGCCAATGGGCGGCCCGCCTGATCACTTTTGATTGCAAGGACCACCCAGCAAGTATCCTTCACGAAGGTCCGGCAGATCTCATCCTCGATCCAATTATCAATGGGTTCCATCTTACGAAAGTCCTTATGGACAGCGGCAGTAGCCTTAATCTACTCTACCAAGACACTGTCCACAAAATGGGCATTGATCCTTCAAGAATCAAGCCCACAACAACTACCTTCAAGGGAACAATATCCGGCGTAGAAGCTCACTGCACGGGCTCGATTACATTGGAAGTCGTTTTTGGCTCGCCGAAAAACTTTTGAAGCGAAGGCTTAACCTTCGATATTGTCGAGCTCTATAGTAGCTGCCATGCACTATTCGGGCGTACCGCCTTTGCTCGCTTTAATGTGGTCCCACATTACACCTATCTCCAACTTAAGATGCCCGGTCCATGTGGCACCATCATGATAAACGGAAATACGGAATGCTCCCTCCGTACAGAGGAACACACTATGGCTACTGCGGCCGAAGTATAAAGCGGCCTTATCAAGCTACACATTTTGTCGGCCATCAAGCCTCCGGTCTCCATTAGACAGGACCAATCAATCTCAAAGCTGGATTAGCAGTTCGGCCTCCACCGTCCGCCCCATATAGTCATGAAGTCTGTCCCGCGCACATAATTATACACTTAAAATACCCTGGTCACCGGCGGAGGCACAATGCGGACAGACCTATAACACTATCCACACTCTCATAGTCTTTTTCTTTTTCTAACCATTTTTTATCTTTTACCACAGGTGACTATATTTGCTGAGAAGTCCTTTAACCAAGGCAAGGCAACGCAGACGTGCGACAGGAGGTCCAAATATTTTTTGTAGAACGCACTCTTTTCAAACCTGTAAAGTGCCATTTTTTCTCAGCTTTCGACCCCTCACATGTCAAATAGCCTTGGTAGTAGCGTTATAATCTGTAAAGATCGCGCTTGACGTGTCATTCAAATGCTAGTCAACATAACCCGTATTCAGTATTTGCTTTTCTCAAAGAACTGAATTTTGCTTCTGTGGTTATTTCACAAACGCACCTCGGCATATATTGCCAGGGGCTCGATATGGCAACATATGAGTTGCCGACAAGTCCGAACAGCTTTGTGTCGGTGGAAATGACACCTATGGGATCATGGGAATCCCTACTACGGTTACGGGGCGCAGGGTCGTGAGAAGAGCGGGATCAGCCGTTAGCACAAGCACACAGATCGTTTACCCAGGTTCGGGCCGCGAGGATGCGTAATACCCTAGTACTGCTTTGGTGTGTATATCAGTGTTCTTGGAGTTCTTGAGCTAGCTACGATGAGTGTAACTTGTCCAAGGGTCTGAATCCTTCTCCTGGATGCCTCGAGCCTCCTTTTATAGTCAATGGGATCGCCACAGTGGCACATAGGAGGTGGCATCGGTGTACAGTGGTTAAGCTTATCGCTTAGCCATTACGAGACAAGACGCATTTAATGCGCCCCTTAGGTGTCCCCCTCACTTTACCGCCGCCTCGCCCTGCTTCGACACGCGCCCGAGCCAGAGAGGCGGTCAACGCCATGTAGGCTGGTACCTGATGAGGTGGCGCGGTGGTAGGGCCTTCACAAAGATTTGCATGCCACCACGTAGGCATGCGCTGAGTTGGCTTGGAAGCCTCACGTCAACATGCAGGTGTCGGCCTAGCTGGTGAGCTGGCAGCTGCATGGGAGCAGCGGCGGAAACTTGGCGGGCGTGGGCCTGGCTATGGCCCCGCGGATGTCCTCGGCAAGGGCCTTGCCGGGGCCCCGGCAATGGTCTTGCCGTGGCGTCGTGGTCGTCCCCGGCAAGGATCTTGCCGGAGGTCTTGTGGTTTTCCTCGGCAAGGATCTCGCCGAGGTTTGTCGTCTTCTAATCCTCATCTGACTTGGAGTGTTCATGATCTTCACAAAGATCTGCATGCCATCATGGAGGTGCCTCTCGAGCCTTGGTCCCAACGTGATTATCAAAAACCTTGGGCTCGAGGGCGGCGCGCTCCGTTGGGCTTAGGCAAGCTGTCCTGGAAAGGTCCTTGCCGGGGCCGTGGAGGCCGCCCCGGCAAGGGTCTTGCCGCGGGAACCCACCTCGCCCTCTTGCTCTTCGTGTCTCTGTGTCTTGGCATTGCTTTGACCATCTTGCGGCTTTGACTCCTTCCTCTGCCCTGCTAATGCATGTCCGTGGGCGTGGCTCTGACTGCCCGTGCATAAGGGGTACAAAGGAGTGCCCCTACTTTAGTACACCGACAGGAGCCCCCGGGCCTGGGCCACACATAAGTGCAACGCGTTGTTTGGGCTAGGCCCAAAATTGTGCACGGGCAGGCGGTGCGGTTTTTACCGCAGTAACTTTTTTCGTCCGCTGCGCTTCCCCACGACCCGCGTTGAACGCGTGATGTGGGGATCATGCATGGGGGTGATCAAAGCATGCTTGTGTCATCCTGCAGTGAATAGTAAAGAGGCAGCTTGTGTGTCCCTTAGAGACCATAGGGCCGCTGCTCATTTACTCTCCCCGCCTGGGAACCGTCGTCCCACACGTCCCACTACACCCGTTCCTTGCACCACGTACGCTGCATGCATGGCGCGAGGCGGGTGACAGGTGTGGTGGAATATGGGAAGACACGCGTGCACATGCGTCGATACCCATGCGCCTTTAATTGGGCGAGGAGGGCGGTCGACGGCCTCGCCTGCTGCCATCTTAATGAGCTAGGTTGGCTGAGAGGGGCGGCCGAGCCCTGACCCCGCCCTTTTATAAGGAGGGGAGCGGGAGGGATGGCACCCCTCAACCTTTCGCCATTCGCCTCCCCCCCGTCTTTGCTTCTTCCTCCCCTCTGCCATGGCGAGAGGGCATGCTGACGCTTCGACAGTGGCGGTGAGGTTCTCTGCTCGACAACGTGTTGCCCCTCCCCAGGAGTTCGTGGAGGTGGAGCCGGCCGTGAGGGGAAGGGGTAGGGTGCGAGGCCGAGGCCACCATGGCGCTCGGGGAAGAGGACGATGGGGCGGCGCATCGGCCTCGCCTCCGCCAGCGGTCCTTCCCCCAGTGGAGGGCCACGTCGGGGACCAGCCCGGCGAGTTCTTCATCAGGCTGTGTTGGCCGGCGCATCGTTGTCTTCGTCTTCCTACTCCATATGCTCGGGAGATGGAGCTCGACCTGCCGCAGGCGTTGAGGCTGCACATTAGGGGCTGTGGGAACAGCGGCACATGGGCCGACGGTGATTTCCCAGCCCCTCATGTCATGTATCTCCACCGCGGATGGAAAACCTTTGCTCACATCCACAGCTTGACGGCGGGGCTCATCCTGTACTTCAAATTAATGGAGAATGGCCTCCTCTCCATCAAGGTCTTTGGCGACTTTGGGACTCGCCTGAAGTGCTGCGTGGAGAGCTCCTCCGATGACGAAGACTCTTCCTCAAGCGAAAGTGACGAGGAGGACAGCGACAACAGTGACAAGTGCAGCAGGCAGGAGGATGACGGGTCCGACTAGGCGTCGGACCCACCATCCCCGAGCGGTGCCGGCAGCAGCAGCATCTATACTAGGCCCCTTCTCCCGGTGGAGCCGGCTCCTTGAACTTCTCGGGGTCGCCTCCTTGGGCGGCTGGCAAAGGCAAGAAGGTGGGTTGTGGGCCGTCAAGCCGGAGTACGATGGCACCAACGCCTTCGTAGCATATTGACGGACCGCTGCCTCATCTTCCAGCTCTTCTCCCAGCACCATCATCACCAACCCTCCCCTAGGTGGCCACCGGCATGTTCTCTTGGCGCCTTCTACTGCTCGTACCTCACCTAGGCGCTCCTTCTGCCCTCTTGTCTTCCTGTTCTGTTTCCTGAGGAGAGGGACAAGAAAGGGATTACGGGCACCTTATCTCTTTTTAGCTTGTAAGCCTACGGGCCTTAGTCAGATTTAAAACTTCTAATCCCCTTGCTCATGTTTACGTTCCATACGAACTGTACCTGTATGGGGCGTATTAATGAAAAAGGGTGCTTGCGGGTCCTTTGTGTGTGAGCGAAGCACATACCAGGGGACGAACCCTTGTTATTTTCAACATAAACATTGGCACCCGGCAATGAGCCATGCCGCTCCCTCACTTCACCCGACCAAACTCACGCTCTCAGCGGAGGCAGGGGTGAAGTAGGATTAGGCCCTATGCTTGCTTCCTTGCCGCCGCGGCTACAACCAGTTTTCGAACCAAGAAAAAGTTCTCGGGTGGCGGGAAAAAGGGATCACGGTGGCCTTGGAATAAAACGAGGTTTCATACGTCCCAATTCCATACGGAAATGCAAAACTGGGGGTAAGAGACTTATCTGAAACTGCAGCCCCCGGCGACCTTGGCTTGTTGCGGGTGGACCCTTGTGTCTTCAGCCCCCGGCAGCCTTGGCCTGCCGGGGCCAGAGCACCGGCTCATTCTCTTCCTTCCACTTAGCTTGGCGGAAACATTCATGTACCCTGCAAACCAAATAGGATGGACAGGAATAGAGAGACGCAAACTCGACCTCTATGCTAGGGGTTAGTCGCCGCTTAAGCACTATCAACCCTAAGCGAGGCAGAGACTCAACCTAGCATGCATGCTATAACTTAGGGCGCCAGTGCTTCGTTTATTTATGCTCAGGGTCTGCGCCGGGCTTTGTACAGAGGGTTACATGCCTTGTCGGCAAGGCTTGTACAAAAGGTGGCTTGCCGGGGGGCCCGGCAGCCACGCCTTATGGGTAAAACTTGCGAAGATGCTCGATGTTCCAGGAGTTGCTCGCTGGAATGGCATCTTCGGTCTCCGGGTGGACTGCGTCGGGCCTGGTGACTTGTGTTACCCGATAAGGGCCTTCCCACTTTGGCGTCAACTTGTTGGAATTCTTGGCCGACTGAACGCGTTGAAGAACAAGGTCGCCTTCCTCAAAGCTTCGGGCATGAACCTTGCGGCTATGGTAGCGGTGCAAGGCTTGCTGGTAGCGTGCTGCTCTCACAGCCACCCAAAGACAATCTTCCTTGAGGAGCGTCGCGTCATCTTGCCGCAATCGCTCTTGCTCAAGCTCATCATAAGCGAGCACTCGAGGTGACCCATATATGAGTTCCGTGGGGAGAACTGCTTATGCCCCGTATACCAGGGCAAAGGGTGTCTGGCCGGTGGCTAGATTTGGCATCATTATGATTGACCAAAGAACCGCCGGCAACTCATCAATCCAGCGCCTTCCACTCTAGTGCAGCCTATCAAAAGTCTTTGTCCTTAGGCCACGCAGCACTTCAGCATTTGCCCTCTCCGCTTGGCCGTTGCTCCCTGGGTGTGCCACGGAAGCAAAACAGACCTTGCTGCCGAGGTCCCCAATGTATTGCATGAAGGTGTGGCTTGTGAACTGTGTGCCATTGTCGGTGATGACTCTGTTCGGCACACCAAAGCGGCAAACTAGCCCCTTAAATAAGTTGACGGCTAACTATGTGGTCACCTTCCTCACTGCTTCCACCTCCGACCACTTTGTGAACTTGTCGATTGCAACGTACAAGTACTCAAAGCCCCCGACGGCGTGGGGAAAAGGGCCTAGTATGTCAAGCCCCCAGACCGAGAATGGCCAGGAGAGAGGGATTGTCTGCAAGGCTTGAACTGGCTGATGAAGCTTCTTCAAATGGAACTGGCACGCTTCACACTTGGTTACTAGTGTCGTTGCATCCTGGAGGGTAGTGGGCCAGAAGAAACCTTGCCAGAAAGCCTTGCCGGCAAGGGCCCTCAACCCTATGTGGGAGCCACATATGCCTCCATGTATCTCCGCCAACAGCTCCAGTCTTTCCTCCCGGGGGATGCACTTCAATTTCACTTCATTTGGTCTTTTTCTGTACAGGACGTTGTCAATGAACTGGTATAGGGCAGACCGGCGGGCTACTTTCTCTGCTTCTTCCTGCTCCTCAGGAAGCTCCCCTGTTTGGAGGAATCAGACGGTATGTTGCGCCCATGCTGGAGCCTATGGCTCGACGGCAAGGACCAAAGGCATTTCCTCTGCCGCGGGAATGGTTGCCTCCACGGCAAGGGCTTGGTGCCCCGCCGGAGTCGGTTGTCCCATGGTAGGCTTGGCATCCACGGCAACATCTTCGCCGGCGGCTCTAGGGAGCTCGGTGGGGAAGTACTTGCTGGGGCCTGACTTCCTCCGCTTGTTCTGCTCTGTTGATGGTTCAATGGATGGTTGAGTTAACCGAAGCACAAAAGTACCTGGTTCCACAGGTAGCTTGAGGGCAGCGTGCTTCGACAGGTAGTCGACGATGTCGTTCTCCACTCGGGGGACATCCTCTGCCTGTATACCATCAAAGCGCTCCTCCAGTTTCCTCACTTCATCCATGTATGCTTCCATCAGCGGGCATTGATAATCCTTGTTGATCTTCCTAACGACAAGCTGTGAATTGCCCCTGACGATGAGCTTTTTGACCCCGAGGTCTGTCGCGATCCTGAGACCGGCAAGCAATCCCTCGTATTTAGCAGTGTTGTTCATCGTCATCTCCCTGGGAAAGTGCATCTGGATCACGTACTTGAGGTGCTCTCCAGTGGGTGCGACAAGTAGCACACCAGCACCGGCGCCTTGTAGCGAAAAAGCCCCATCAAAGTACATAATCCAGTTGCGACTTGTTTCCTTGCAGGGGAGAGTGGTCTCCTAGATTTCTTCGTCGGGCGTCGAGGTCCATTCGGCAATGAACTCCGCCAAGACTCTGCTCTGAATTGTCGAGGTGCTTTCGAACTTCAAACAAAAACTTGACAGCTCCAAGGCCCATTCCACAATCCTCCCCGTTGCATCTGGGTTGTGCAGTATCCGTTGCAATGGGAGGCGGGTGACGACAGTGATCTCATGTGCTTGGAAGTAATGATGCAGCTTCCTCGAGGCCATAAGGAGGCCGAAGAGCAATTTCTACACACCGGAGTACCTCGACCTAGCCCCCTGCAAGAGGGAGACCGGGTGCTGCATCATCTTCTTCTTGTGCACCACTTCACATAGTTGCATGGGCCCTGTCGCACTGGTGTCAGACCTTGTCGGGGTCCCAGCCTTGCCGGGACCAGGCCTTGCCAGGGAGAGTTCTGGTTCGCCATCCGTTAACTTTGTCGTTGCTGCTGCCTCTTTGTCGACCTCCCTCCGCGCCACCAGTGCGGCGCTAATCACTTGATTCGTTGCTGCTAGATACAGCAGCAACGGTTCTTGTGGTTTGGGCGCAACCAGCACTGGGGTAGAGGAGAGCTATTTCTTCAAATCCTGCAGCGCTGCCTCGGCCTCCGGGGTCCCTCCATTGGGCCCGCCTTCTTCAAGATCTTGAAAAAGGGAAGGGCACGCTCAGCGGACTTGCAGATGAATCTGCTCATGGCAGCGACACAGCCAGTGAGCCGACGCACATCCTTGATCTGCTTAGGTGCCTCAATCTGCTCGATGGACTTGATCTTGTCTGGGTTCGCCTCAATCCCACGCCGCGACACAAAGAACCCGAGAAGCTTGTCGGATGGGACACCAAAGACACACTTCTCAGGGTTCAACTTGAGGTTGATCTTTCACAAATTTGCGAATGTCTCTTCCAAATCTTGCACAAGTGTCGCCTTGTCCTTGGTTTTGACCACTATGTCATCCATATAAGCTTCCATATTTCTATGTAGCTGGGGCTCAAAACCAATTTGGACTGCTCTTGCAAAGGTTGAGCCAGCACTCTTCAACCCGAAAGGCATCCGTAAAAAGCAATACGTAGCACATGGGGTGATGAATGATGTCTTCTCCTCATCTTTTCTTGTCGTGAAAATATGGTGGTAGCCTGAGTAGGCGTCAAGGAATGATAACAGGTCGCACCCGGCCGTGGAGTCAACAATCTGGTCGATGCGTGGCAATGGGAAAGGATCTTTCGGACAAGCCTTATTGATATCTGTGTAATCAATACATAGCCTCCACTTCACGTTTGCCTTGTGCACCACCACCGGATTGGCCAACCACGTCGGATGGAGTACCCCTCTTACCAATCCTGCCGCCTCTAGCTTCCTGATCTCTTCTGTGATGAACTCCTGCCTCTCCAGAGCTTGCTTCCTGAGCTTCTGCTTGACGGGCCGCGCATGAGGACAGACAGCAAGGTGGTGCTCAATCACTTTGCTGGGAACGCCAGGAATGTCAGATGCTTGCCACGCAAACACATCAACATTCCCCCGCAGGAAAGTGACAAGCTCGCCTTCCTATTTGTTGTCGAGGGTGGAGCTTATGGTGAAAGCCCCTCCCGTGCCGTCCTCTCTGACGGATACCTTCTTGGTCTCTGGTGGTGCAGCTCTGGACTTCTTGCTCTTGCCGGTGGAGCTCTCTAGCACGTCCTCAACGGGAGCACAACACTCCGGAGAGGTGCGCTTGCCGGAGTGGGTGCAGGAGTTCTCATCGGTCTTCTTCCCTCCCGGGACTCCAGCGGCAGGACCAAGTGCCTTGGCGGCAGCTGCTGCAACTACTTCCCGATAGAGTTGGTCGGCGCAGATCAGTGCGTCCTTCTTGTCGGAGGGGGCGGTGATGTGATACGTCTCCAACGTATCTATAATTTTTTATTGTTCCATGCTATTATATTACCCGTTTTGGATGTTTATGGGCTTTACTTTACACTTTTATATCATTTTTGGGACTAACCTACTAACTGGAGGCCCAGCCCGTATTGCTGTTTTTTTGCCTATTTCAGTGTTTCGAAGAAAAGGAATATCAAACGGAGTCCAAACGGAATGAAACCTTCGGGGTGATCTTTTTGGAACAAACGTGATCCAGAGGACTTGGAGTGCAACTCAAGAAGCAATCGAGGAGGCCACGAGGGTGGAGGGCGCCCCCCCCCCTACTAGGCGTGCCCCCCTATCTCGTGGGCCCCTCGGGCGTCCACCGACCTACTTCTTCCTCCTATATATACCCACGTACCCCGAGAACATCAGGGGAGACCACAAAAAACTATTTCAACCATCGTAACCTTCTGTATCAGCGAGATCCCACCTTGGAGCCTTCGTCGGCACTTTGTTGGAGCGGGGATCGGCCATGGAGGGCTTCTACATCAAAACCATAGCCTCTCCGATGAGTTGTGAGTAGTTTACCACAGACCTTCGGGTCCATAGTTATTAGCTAGATGGCTTCTTCTCTCTCTCTTTGGATCTCAATACCATGTTCTCCTTGATCTTCTTGGAGATCTATTCGATGTAACTCTTTTTGTGGTGTGTTTGTCGAGATTCAATGAATTGTGGGTTTATGATCAAGTTTCTCTATGAGAAATATTTGAATCTCCTATGAATTCTTTTATGTGTGATTAAGTTATCTTTGCAAGTCTCTTTGAATTATCAGTTTGGTTTGGCCTACTAGATTGATCTTTCTTGCAATGGGAGAAGTGCTTAGCTTTGGGTTCAATCTTGCGGTGTCCTTTCCCAGTGACAGCAGGGGCAGCAAGGCACGTATTGTATTGTTGCCATCGAGGATAAAAAGATGGGGTTTATATCATATTACATGAGTTTATCCCTCTACATCATGTCATCTTTCTTAATGCGTTACTCTATTCTTTATGAACTTAATACTCTGGATGCATGCTGGATAGCGGTCGATGTGTGGAGTAATAGTAGTAGATGCAGGCAGGAGTCGGTCTACTTGTCACGGACGTGATGCCTATATACATGATCATGCCTAGATAATCTTATAATTATTCGCTTTTCTATCAATTCCTCGACAGTAATTTGTTCACCCACCGTAATACTTATGCTATCTTGAGAGAAGCCACTAGTGAAACCTATGGCCCCTGGGTCTATCTTTTATCATATAAGCTTTCAATCTACTTTTATTTGCATCTTTACTTTTCCAATCTATATTATAAAATACCAAAGATATATTTATCTTATCATACTATCTCTATCATATCTCACTTTCGCAAGTGGCCGTGAAGGGATTGACAACCCCTTTATTGCATTGGTTGCGAGTTCTTGTTTGTTTGTGTAGGTGCGTGGGACTTTTGAGGAGCCTCCTACTGGATTGATACCTTGGTTCTCAAAAACTGAGGGAAATACTTACGCTACTATTGCTGCATCACCCTTTCCTCTTCAAGGAAAACCAACGCAAGCTCCAGACGTAGCATGATGATGTTCATCGGCCTCGGCATCTTCAGCATGTTGTAGGCGTAATGTGACGCCGCCATGAACTTGGCGAGTGCCGGGCGGCCGAGGATCCTGTTGTAGGGCAAGGGTATCTCGGCCACATCAAAGACAATCCTTTCCATATTGTAGTCCAGCTCTCCCCCAAACATCACGGGCAGCGTGACCTTACCCTTTGGCCGGCTTCTCCCTGGATTGACCCCTTGAAACGTGCCCGTCTCTTCGAGGTCTCCATCAGGAATCTGCAGCCTTTTGACCACGATCGGCGACATCAAGTTCAGACCGGCCCCGCCGTCAACTAGCATCTTCATCACTCAGAGGTTGCAGATTGTTGGTGAAACCAACAACGGCAAACACCCGACCGCAGTTGTGCGATCAGGGTGGTCCTCGGTGTCAAAGATGATAGGCGTGCTGGACCACTTTAGTGGCTTTCGTGCATCGAGTGACTGCTCCACTGTTGTGATCTCACGTGCCCACTGCTTGAGTTGGCGGTGAGAGGTGTGCAGTGAGGCGCCACCATCAACGCACATGGCCTCTGTAGCTTCCTGAAACTCGTGGTCGCCAGACTCATCGTCCTCGTCATGGTCATCATCTTCCTGCTTCTTATCGCGGCCATGGGCGGGCCTCTCTTGCTGGCTATCCTTGTCGCGACGGCCTCCCTGGCCACCATGCTTCTTGCCGGATCCTTCGGCACCTTCATGGCCCTTCTCCTTGTCCCGCCTCTCATATTCAGCTTTTTGCTTCTTAGCAAGCAGCTCGACTTGCCGGCAGTTTTGGAGGTCGTGGCCCTTGGTGCGGTGGATCTTGCAATACTGCTTGTCGGACCTTCCCGGCTTGTCGGCCGCCGCCAAGGCCCGGCAAGCGCCACACCTGGCAATTTCCTTGTCGGGGGCACTCACCTTGGCCTTCTTGGCAGTGCCGGTGTCATCGGACCCCTCGACAGCAAGTACAGTCTTGCCCTTGCACTTCCTGTTACAGCACCGGCCCTTCTTCGTCGGGGCAGTGGTGTCGTCGTCCATGGAGTCAATTTCCACACTGGCGTCCTCATCGTGGTACTTCCTCCCCTCTTCAGCCCGAGCGCACGTATTGGCCAGGACATAAAGCTCAGTCACATCACTGACCTTGTTCATCGCCAGCTCCTCACGCATCTTGCGGTTACGTACATTTTGATGGAACCAACTGATCACGGTGGTGGGATGAACGTCTGGGATGTTATACTGCACTTGGCTGAACCTTTGGATGTATTTGCTCAGGTTTTCTCCTTCCTTCTGGGGGATAATATGCAGATCGCTTGCCTGGCCATGAGCTTGATGGCCTCCAGTGAAGGCGCCAACAAACTCATGGCACAGATCCGACCAAGAGGAAATGGAGTCCACCGGCAAGTGCATCAACCATGACATGACATTGGGCTTGAGCGCCAAAGGGAAGTAATTGGCAAGCACCTTATCGTTGCGGGCTCCAGCAGCTTGCATCGTGATGGTGTAGATGCTGAGGAACTATGACGGGTGAGTCTTGTCGTTGTACTTCTTGCCAACGTCAGGCTTGAACGTGTGGTGGGAGGGCCACTGGAACTATCGCAGCTCACGGGTGAAGGCCGGACAACCCACCTCGTAGGGTAGGCCACCGTAGCCTCCCGGTGTCAGGTGGTCCATAGTGGGTCCTGCCCGCCTATCTGACTGGTGACGTGCATCACGCTGGCGCTCGATGGTGGTTCGAGCGTCTTCAAGGGCTCGCTCCTGAAGAACTTGACGCTGGTCACGGTGGGTCCGCGGATCGGACGAGCTATGGAGATATCATCACAAGCGTCATCGCGATGGATCGACACCCGCGGTGGCTGGCATGGGGGAGGAGAATGCATCATGGCTGCATCGCCCCCGGCCCTTCCACCGCTGGCATGCGGTGGCTCAACGGAGCGAGGGCCTACGGGCCCCACTGGTCACGGCTCATCTTTGTTGGCGATGCCGACGAGGCTCCGGACAGTGGCTCTCCTCTTGTCGCGGCAGGAGAAAAGTCAAGGAGCAGCTGCGCGCGCGCCAGAACTTCTGCTGGTGTGGGCGGCGGCGAAAGTTGTGTGGACCGTGACGCACTTCGACTTCTAACTATGTTAGAAGGAGCTCTGTCACAGCAGTGCGGTTGTCCGCCATTTTCACCTGCACCTCGACGTGCATGTTGGCCTTCCTCGTCCCGTGAAGGACGCGCGGGACTCTTCCTAGGGCGGCGCCCAGGGTCCCCAGCGGGGTGGCGCTGCTCATCGTGCACAACCTGAGAAGAACGCGCCATGGGCGCCGGTGTTGGTGTCTTGGAGGCCGTCGCGCCGCCGTCGGGCGGCATGGCGACGCCCCTGGAGGGCCCCGCACCGCCTGCGGGGGGCCCAACTCCGTCTCTGGAGTTTGTGGCGTGCGGCCCGTCGTCTGGCGCACGAACGACGCCGCTCGCTAGGTCTGGACTGCCAGGGTGATGTGGGTGTTCGCAGGTCGCGACACGGGTTCTTTCCACGACCAACCCGCTACTTGTCCATACCGGTACAGGCAGTCCAATTCCGGATGAACTGATCGTCGTGGTTGTCTTCCTCTTGGGAGCCATGGCGACAAAGAGCTGTTCGACTAGCTGCTAAACCAGATTCTCACGACTGCTTCCCCTACCTGGCGCGCCAAAGATGTCAGTGGAAACGACACCTATGAAATCACGGGAATCCCTACTACGGTTGCGGGGCGCGGGGTCGTGAGAAGAGCGGGATCAGCAGTCAACACAAGCACATGGATCGTTTACCCAGGTTCGGGCTGCGAGGATGCATAATACCCTAGTCCTGCTTTAGTTTGTATATCAGTGTTCTTGGAGTTCTTGAGCTAGCTACGATGAGTGTAACTTGTCCAAGGGTCCGAATCCTTCTCCTGGATGCCTCGGGCCTCCTTTTATAGTCAAGGGGATTGCCATAGTGGCACACAGGAGGTGGCATCGGTGTACAGTGGCTAAGCTTATCGCTTAGCCATTACGGGACAAGACGCATTTAATGCGCCCCTTAGGTGTCCCCCTCACTTTACCGCCACCTCGCCCTACTTCGACACGCGCCCGAGCCAGCAAGGCGGTCAGCACCATGTAGGCTAGCAGGCTGCTGAGGTCGTGCGGTGGTAGGGCCTTCACGAAGATTTGCATGCCACCATGTAGGCATGCGCTGAGTTGGCTTGGAAGCCTCACGTCGACATGCAGGTGCCGGCCTAGCTGGTGGGCTGGCAGCTGCATGGGAGTGGCGGCGGAAACTTGGTGGGCATGGGCCTTGCTGTGGCCCCGCGGATGTCCTCGGCAAGGGCCTTGCCGGGGCCCCGACAAGGGTCTTGCCGTGGCATCGTGGTCATCCCCGGCAAGGATCTTGCCGGAGGTCTTGTGGGTTTCCTCGGCAAGGATCTCGCCGAGGTTTGTCGTCTTCTAATCCCCATATGACTTGGAGTGTTCATGATCTTCACAAAGATCTGCATGCCATCATGGAGGTGCCTCCCGAGCCTTGGTCCCAACGTGGTTGTTGGAAACCTTGGGCTCGAGGGTGGCGCGCTCCATTGGGGTTAGGCAAGCTGTCCTGGCAAGGTCCTTGCCGGGGCCGTGGAGGCCGCCCCGGCAAGGGTCTTGCCAGGGGAACCCACCTCGCCCTCTTGCTCTTTGTGTCTCTATGTCTTGGCATTGCTTTGACCATCTTGCAGCTTTGACTCCTCCCTCTGCCCTGCTAATGTGTGGCCGTGGCCGCGGCTCTGACTGCCCGTGCATAAGTAAGGGGTACAAAGGAGTGCCCCTACTTTAGTACACCGACACTTTGTAGCACACTTTGGCGTCACGAGTTTGGCCTTATATGCATCAGCTCCAAATCATGTCTTTGGTCAATAGTTGGGTTGCCCGGCTCCTGTGCTTACTACCTTACGTTCCGCTCTATCGGCTAGGGTAGTAAAGGGAGAAATATTGCGATTGTGTCCTGGTTCGTCCGGATGAGCACCTCAGTAGAGAAAGCCGAAAACTGACTGTCATGATGCGGCGAGAGCTGGTCAACCACTCGATGACTAAGCGGAATCTTCGCGATTCCTTCCGTATTACACGAAGGACCGTTCTTCTGGACACGTATGTAAATGCACCGTATTTGGATAACCGCGTACATACCAAGGGCTATATCATAGACCCATTGTCAAACTTCTATGGCTAAGTGAAAGTGTTAAAGCCCTATAGTCCGATTGTCTGGTTCGCCGCATTGTCACCTCCTTAATGGACCAAGACGTTGGGTCAAGAGTGATCAATTGCTTTTCCAAACACCCCCGCATTATATGCGAGGGGGCCGAAGCCGACCACTGGTAAACTTTCAGATTATACAAAAAAACGGCCGCACAGGAGGCACCAAAAACTTTTTAGGCAAAAGTATAAAAACATAGCCCTAATATATCATGATATTGTTTTTACAATTTCGGTACACTTCACTCGAACATAATATATTTCGAGCACTGACCCTCTATCAAGCGGGCACCCTCTAGGACATCCTCGAAATAATTCTCTGGCGCGTGATGGTCCTTGCCCTCGGGTGGACTTTTCGCTGCAATATTGGTGGCCTTCATCTTCGCCCAGAACGTCTTGACGCGGGCAAGGGCCATCTGTGCACCTTCTATGCACGTTGACCACTTCACAGCATCGATACGCGGCGCCGCATTAACAAGCCGCTGCACCAAACCAAAATAACTATTTGGAATTGGCTCAGTCGGCCACAGCCGGACCACGACGTCCTTCATGGCAGATCCGGATAACTTGTGGAGCTCGGCCCACTGGGCCATCTGTTCTTCAGCAACAGCGGACGCTTTGGCATGCTAAATGGCGACCAGAAAAGCTTTTCCGTCGCATGTCCTTCTTGCGCCTTGAAAAACTGCGTCGCATTGCAGACACTCTTCGGCAAGTCCAAAAATGTGTCTCGAGAACTCCACATTTGATTAAGCGGGGCATACTTCGGATCGCCGAATTTAGTTTGTAATAAGAAGGGCTTACCTGTCGCGATCTCCCCAGCTTGTTGGATCTCCTCCCGAGCCGCTCTAGATTCTGACTGTGCTTCCCTCGCCTCTTGTAAGGCCTTGTCAAGATCGGCCGCTCTGGTTTTGTTATCTTTCTTGAGAAATTTGCATCAGCTAGTGGCATCCTTTAGCTCAAGCGCCATAGTAGATATTATCTCCTTGCACTGGCACCGAGCAGCCTGTTCAGCCTTTAATTCAATAGCTGCCTTTTCGGCAGCCGCATTACTCATCCTAGCTTGCTCCATGGCCCAGGAAAGCTCAGCCCGAAGGGTCTCAACTGCGGCGGCACTATCTGCAGTTATGCATATCTCAGTATACAATTCTCAGCGTCATGCTCATATTATAGTACTTGCATATACTGACTGCCCCAAAAACATACCTTGCGCCTCGTCGAGCCGCCTGTTAATAAGCTGATGTCATCATCCGCCACATCAAGTTTCTGCTTCAGATCTGCAACCTCTGCAATTGATCCTCTGATCGCCTCCCTTTGGACGCCAACCAGAGTCTCAGGGGCTACTAGCTATACACAGACACATTTTGCATTTATAGCACAATTGAAAATATTACATTACGTACCTCGAAGCCTCTTAGCAGGCTCGTAAAGGCTTCATTCAATCTGCTTTTCACGGACAGAACCCTCCCAACCACCGTACCCATCAAGGTACGATGTTCCTCTGAGACAGGCGCATGTCGCAATATGTCCTTCAATGTATCCGGCGCCTCCGGATCCCTAGAAGAAGCTGAAGGGGTACGAACTCCCTTCAAAGGAATATGTTTACTCTACCTTAGAGTCATCTCCGGCTGTGAATTGGATAGTCCGGGGCCTTTATTGTTGGTCCCCATAGGGGTCGCACACCCCGGACCCTGGACAGTCGAAGTGTCACCTTCGGGCCTAGTCTTCATTGTCCCTCGCACCGCTTGTTGATCGGGAGAGATCCTTCGGGATGACACCTCGGGGTCGTCTGCCCTATTAGGTGGAGAGATCTGTGGAGGCGTCTCGCTCTCCATCATCTCCAGAAGAAGATCCCCCAAGGAGGAGGACTGTTGAGGAAGGCTGCATGCCGGACTGCAAACATATATTTTAAATATTACCCTTGCAACTAGGAAAGGACAGGATATGTTTAAAATGCCCTGGTTCACTTACAATTCAGCTAAAGGCATGTCCTTGCGGAGGAACTATGTGTCAACGTCGCCTCCCGAACCAGAACCCCCTGACAGGGATATCTTCCCTCGCTTAGAAGCCTTTATCTTCAAGTCTTCGGAGGCGGTCCTCTTCTTCCCATGGGAAGAAGGGATGTCAGTTTCTCCTTCCCTTTCATCTTCGGAAAAGGGAGTTCCAATCTCCTCGGATGAGGTAGAATGGGGGCCACCCTGGGCCTTCTTGCTCTCCTCCTTGCCTTTCTCCGCCGGCACTTGGTATGGTGTCAGAGCCAGCATCCTTGTTAACGTCGGATCAGCTGAGTCTTCGAGAAGAGGGGCCGAACACCTAATCCTCTCCGCTTTCTTTATCCAGCCCTGGCCGAGTATGGTTTTCTCAGTATATTGTTATGAGAAATTTAACTAAGTTGTGTTCGCAAGTCGAGTGCTTACCTAGGTATCCGGATGGTTGTAGTCAAGGCCGATGTCCTCTGTAGTATCTGGCCACTGTTTTCGTGTCCCGGAGAATAATTTCCACATTCCTCTGAGCGTCATGCCAGAGAAGTGCTGAAGGGTTCGTGGTCCTTCCGGATTGAACTCCCACATGCAGAGAGGCCGTCGCTAACACGGTAGGACCCGACGGACTAGCATTACTTGGATTACGTTGATAAGACCGGTGTCCTTTTCAATGAGGCTCTGAATGCGGCTTTGTAGCCTCCGCACTTCGTCAATTGATCCCCAATCTAGCCCCTTATTAATCCATGATGCAAGCTGTAACGGAGGGCCAGATTGGAACGCAGGTGTAGCTGCCCACTTGGTACCACAGGGTTCAGTGATGTAAAACCACTCCCGCTGCCATAGGTTGGAAGTTTCTATGAAGGAGCCTATTGGCCAAGGAGTATCGATGAGTTTGCTCACCACAGCGCCACTGCACACCGCTTGTTTCCCATTGATACCTTCGGCTTCACATTAAAAGTCTTGAGCCACAAGCCGAAGTGTGGAGGAATACGGAGGAAGGCCTCGCACACGATAATGAACGCCGAGACGTGGAGAAAGGAGTCCGGAGCTAGATCGTGAAAATCTAGTCCGTAATAGAACAGGAGCCCTCGAATGAAGGGATGAAGAGTGAACCCTAGCCCTCGGGGGAAGTGGGAGATGAATACGACCCTCTCGTCGGATCTGGGGGTAGGAATAACCTGCCCTTGAGCAGGAAGCCTGTGGGGGATTTCCGCGGTCAGGTATCTTGCCTCCCAGAGCTTCGCAATATCCTCCTCTATGACAGAGGAAGCCACTCACCGGCCTTGAGGGCTGGGTCCGGACATGACCGGGAAGCGCGAAGCGATTAAATTGAACCTTGTATGTTGGACTCGAGATGGGAGAGGTTGAGGAAAGGGTTGGCGTAAAGAAGAAAAGACGGGTCTTAGCCCCTTTATAAAGGCGATGAATATCAATCGCCCTCTCCTAGGCCTTAACACCTGCCTATTCCCAAGGAATCATGCCAACAGAACGGTTGGGTTATCCACGCCCTATTGATGAGAATCCCGCAATAAGGGGACACGATCTCTGCTTTGACAAGACGTGCCAATGAAACCGCTTCTCGAAATATGGAGCGGCGGGCTAAAAAACTGTTTGAAATAATGGTCGGGCGGCGACGTGATGTCATGCTACAAAAAATTGTCGGTGGATTGGACTCGTGAAATATTATACTCTCTGCGGTTGTGTGTGGAATTTGTTTTGCAGAGCCGGACACGGTTCTGGTGTTCAAAGACTATTTTGGAGTATTCGGAGAAGGAACCCGCCTTGCAATGCCGAAGACAATTCGCGCGCCGGACACCTCGTCATTGAAGCCTAGTTCAGGGGCTACTGAGGGATTCCTGGATTAAGGGGTCCTCGGACGGCCGGACTATGTAGCATGGGCCGGACTGATGGGCCATGAAGATACAAGAAAGAAGACTTCTTCCCGTGTTCGGATGGGACTCTCCTTTGCGTAGATGGCAAGCTTGGTGTTCGGATATGTAGATTCCTTTCTCTGTAACCGACTTTGTACAACCCTAGTCCCCTCTGATATCTATATAAACCAGAGGGTTTAGTCCGTAGAGGCAATCATAATCATACAGGCTAGACTTCTAGGGTTTTAGCCATTACGATCTCGTGGTAGATCAACTCTTGTAAAAATCATATTCATCAAGATCAATCAAGCAGGAAGTAGGGTATTACCTCCATAGAGAGGGCCCGAACCTGGGTAAACATCGTGTCCCCCGCCTCCTGTTACCATCAACCTTAGACACACAGTTCGGGACCCCCTATCCGAGATCCGCCGGTTTTGACACCGACAGTTGTCATAACGGTTCGACTGATAAAGATCTTCGTAGAATATGTAGGAGCCAATATGGGCATCTAGGTTCCGCTATTGGTTATTGACCGGAGAGGTGTATCGGTCATATCTACATAGTTCTCGAACCCGTAGGGTCCGTGCGCTTAACGTTCGTTGACGATATAGTGTTATATGAGTTATATGATTTGGTGATCAAATGTTGTTCGGAGTCCCGGATGAGTTATGGACATGACGAGGAGTCTCGAAATTGTTAAGAGGTAAAGATTGATATATAGGACGATGGTATTCGGACACCGGAAGGGTTTCGGGATGCACCGGGTAGCCATCGAGTCACCGGAAGGGGTTCCGGGCAAGCCCTAGTAGGTGGTATATGGGCTTAATGGGCCAAGGGAGGGACAAACCAGCCCACAGGGAGCTGGTGCGCCCCTTTCCCTGGCCGGCCAGCCCTAGGGAAGGAAGGGGGGAGGGCTAGCCCCTCCTGCCTTTCCCTCTCATGGGAGAAAGGAAAGGGGGCGCCTCCCTCCCCTGCCTTTCCCCCGCACCTATACATGGCAGGGGGGCGCCACTTGGGAGGAGAACCCAAGTAGGATTCGGCCTACTTGAGGTGCCCTCCTGGCTGCTCCCTCCTCCCTCCCACCTATATATATGAGGGAGGGGGTGTCTAGCACACCAGAACATAATCTTAGCCGTGTGCGGCGCCCCCTCCACCGTTTACACCCCTAGACATATTTTCGTAGTGCTTAGGCGAAGCCCTGCGGAGATCACTTCACCATCACCGTCATCACGCCGTTGTGCTGACGGAACTCATCCACTACCTCGTAGTCTTTCTGGATCAAGAAGGCGGAGGACGTCATCGAGCTGAACGTGTGCAGAACTCGGAGGTGTCGTACATTCGGTACTTGATCGGTTGGATCGCGAAGAAAGTTCGACTACATCAACCGCATTGTGAAACGCTTCTACTTACGGTCTACGAGGGTACGTAGACACACTCTTCCCCCTCGTTGCTATGCATCTCCTTGGATAGATCATTGTGTGTGCGTAGAAACAATTTTGTTTTCCATGCAACGTCCCAACAAAGTAGCCATCATAGGCCCATACAATATTGTAGAGGCAATCAAAAACTTTTTCCCGCTCTGAAGGTGGGCTTCCTCTTAAGTAGGAAGGTGTTGGCCCCGAAGTGAAAAGGTTTGTAGCAAGAAATAATTATTCCTTGGATGACCTAAGGTTTATCGAACCAGTGAGAGTTTGCTAACTTATCAATGATAAGTACATGCACACACAAATACAAAACTACCTTGGCCCCCCAACGAAACTAGCGAGATAGTCTGTCTTACTAGTCTTGCTAGTTAAAATGATTAAATGCAAGTGTGTATGGAAGATTGATTGCAAAAGAAGAGTAAAAGCAAGAATTGTAAAAGAGCTTTGATCGAGATTGGAAGAAATAGGAAGAGGAATGGAGCAGGATCCATAGGTTCACTAGTCATTTCTCTTCAAAACATAGCATGGTGTGGTGAACAAATTACAGTTGTGCATCGATTAAATTGCAATTTTTCACTATGATTATACATTGGCAAAACTACATATGAGCATCACGTCCAAACATCTATAAACCGTTATCCAACTGCATCTATATACTCCACTCAAGACCGCTATCCAGCATGCATCTTAAAGTATTAAGTAATAAAATAGAGTATTGCATTAACTAGATGATATATTGTCGAGTCATTTCTTAATTTTGTCCAGTCATTAATAACTTGTTTATTTTTAGATAATAATATATAGAAAGAACGCTCGTAAGGAGTCCTATTGAAACCAAGAAATATAGACATGCTTGCCGTCCACACCAGAATAGATAGAGTTTTTTGAAGAAACCTGCTAGTGGAGAAAGGCCTCCTAGGGATAAGAGACATAGGCTAAAGAGAGAGCCAAAAAAGGATCTTTCGTGTATAATCCTGCATAATCCCGAATGTTATCAGTTCTGGTAGTAGACCAAATAATACAATGCAAGCAAAAGTTCCTAGATTCATGTAGATATAGAACGGCATATAAGTTATCATGCGTTCTAGTGGCAACAACACAATGCAAGCCTTTTCCCCTTTATGTCATTGTGGTAGATTACTTGCAAGACTCTACTCAACTATCATACATGACTCCCTCTTGGACATCACTCATCAAACTTGGCCAAAGAAAAACAAATAGATCGGATAACACATATGAATAAGAAGTGTGCAACAAAGAAAGCAAATTGATCTCAAAAGAATTTATGGACAGATACAATGATAAAGTGATGATTCATCATATCGCAACAAAAACATCAACAGATTACATCATATGGATCACAATCATGTAGGGTTGCTCATGTGATCTTTGTATTGAGAACCAAGAGAAACCATCTGCATACTGCTATGGATCCATAATCCAAAGAAAAACAACTCAAAGACGATCATGGTGACCTTCAAGTTGATGGAGATGGTCACCGTGATGATTTCCCGCTCCAGAGTACCGAAAACGGCCTCAAGATTACATCGCCAAAGGAATAGAGAAGTGCTGCTGCGGAAACAGAAAAACACCTCGACGGTTAGGGTTTTCGGAACGAGCGAAAAATATAGGCGTTGAGATGTGGTGGAACGGAGTCCCATGGGGCCCACATGGGCCTACCACGTCGCCACATGGGCCCCACTAGGATCCCCTCCGGTGGGGCCCAAGATCACTGGAAGCTTCCTGACTCGAAACTTTTTCTGGAACCTTTTCGCGATTTTGGAGCTCCATAAAATTGAATTTTTTTAATCCAAAAACATACAGTAAGTAGCATTGGGCACACTGAGCTAGTAAATTGATGTCAAAACTATGCCAAAAATATATAAAATAGAAAAAAAATTAAAAAAATTACAGATTTGTTTGAGACGTATCAAAGCGCCGGCAAAAATTGTCCGATTCAACAATCGATATCCCTTGATTGATCCTATGAAATTCAGGGCATGCATCTCCGCACACTCCGCTTCTGCAAGTGCAAGGCATCGTCGTCGTTTGATCCTCATATTGGTCCTTCGGTGTAGAAGTACTCTTCGTCCAAATCCAATGTCTGCTTCGAAGTATGGACAAATTGACACTTGGAGGGTCTGCCATGTCCACAAGGCGGCAGGAGCAGTACAACAATGGCTCCAAAGGAAGGATCGGATACAAAGGGGGAGGAACAGAGTGAGGAAGACATGGGCTCCAGGTGGGCCAGAGAGGTCCGAACACCGGCAAACCTACATCACATTTGCTGGACGTTTGCGGCACCCTGTTTGAGATGCCCTAACACGGGAAAACAAGGGGAAGCCCTCCAGTATACAGAGAGATGCAGAAGCAACAAAACACATGACCAAATCCAATTAGAAGAGAGCCTCCGACAATTAGCCACAAAGGTACACGCTTAGTTCACTGTTTCGACAAGACTATTGTAATCTAAGGTCGCTGATACATGAGTTCCTTTCATATGAGCTCCGGTACAAAAATATCAAGAATGACTTTTGTTTTGATCTTCTAACAGTAGAAGGATTTCAAAGAAATTCCCCAAAAATGCATTTAATTTAATGCCTAATGTATACAGATAAAACTTCAACGCTCTTGTCTTTTCTAGCATCAGAATGGATCTTCATTTTTGTGTCTTAGTATCTTCTACGTACTGGAATGGAATTTGATCCAGAACGGTTACCACCATACCCACCACCACCAAACCCACCTCGGCCCCTTGACCGGAAATTACCTCCTGGATACAAAACAAGACCAAATTAGCAAAAGAGAATCAAAACAAGCACAGTACGCAATATTTTACTCCCTCCGTCCGGAAATACTTGTCATCAAAATGAATAAAAGGAGATGTATCTAGATGTATTTTAGTTTTAGATACATCCCTTTTTGTCCATTTTGATGACAAGTATTTTCGGACGGAGGGAGTACTTAGAATATTTGGGTGCATACCTCCTCCCATAGAACCGGCGGACTTGGACATAGCTTCTAGCGCTGGATTCACAACCTGCCCAGCTTCGCGCAAGATCTTAACAAGATTCCTTGAATATTTTGCATTGGAATGCGTGAAGAACGTGAATGCCATCCCAGTAGCACCGGCACGGCCAGTGCGACCTATCCTATGAATATAATCCTCGATAGTTGTCGGGAAATCAAAATTAATCACGCACTTAATATCCTTCACATCTGCAAAATTAAAAGACCATCATCAGTATACAAACAAGATAAATGCGTCACCCTGATTCCTGAATACCACTGCGGACCACACTGGGCATCAACATTGTCGATCTCCACAGAAAGGTAGCACATGGCTTAGACAAGATCCAAAGAACACTGCACAAGGCTTCACTTTCAACATCTACAGCTAACACAAGTCGAAGGGGCTGCAGAACTGAACTGGGTATCAATCACTGCTGGATGTGGAATTGATGGTGCTTAAACTCTCAAGCCTTTTTTACAGAGTGTGACCTCTATTATCCAATAATGTACCAACACCAACATATATCCGTGTGAACCAGAACAAATCTGTCGTCCACACCAATCCAACACAGGCCGCAATGCTTAGGTGCTTCATCAGAGGTCAACTTGAGGATTTCAATGACAATACTACAAACCATCTTTATACCAATTGGCAGTGATACCGACAGACAAGGGACACGTATTAAGCAGGTAATAAGTATAGGGGGCAGGGAGATCCTTACAGTTCTATAAGAAGAACAAATTATCTTGATTACCTATACAAATCATACTGTGTGAGCGCTTTTATTGCTTTAGACCAACAAGGGCGGTCACAGTGCTCCATGGAGAGAGTTTTAACTTGTCTTACTCTAGATATAGCTCATATCACTGAAACCATGGCAACTAATACTTTTTGTCTAACAAAACATATTAAATGAGAGCACTTCTAAATACAACACTAAGATACAAAACATTAGAGAAGTTGTATCTAAACACATATTTAATGTATATGATGATACAAGCTCTGTATCAAAATATAAGACGTTTTTGTAGGCTAGTTTAGCCATTAAAAACATCTTATATTTTGGTACGGAGGTAGTATAACTTAAGATATGATGCATTGGGAGTGCAATATGCATAACTAGGCATGTTGGTATATGTGCATGCAGAATTATTAGCAATACTATCTCAAGAAATCAATGCAATGGAAGATGTTAAGAAGCAAAACATGGACTACTGGCAGTTACCCAAGATGGTACAGTTTTTTATAGTGAGGAATGTGAAGGATGGTACTTACCGAAGAAGACAGCAACAAATATTTAGCAATGCTTACAGAAGATGTCTTACAGGGATAGTTGGAAAACCATTAAGATGCATATTAAATAATTGATGCTCAAGCGAAGGTGCTAAAGAAATCAACTAACAGAAGCTAAATAGTATATTGCCCTTTTTAAGAGCAAGTTAAGGATCTCCCTCGAATGCAAAGCCCACAGGTCTCAGGTCTCTAAATCGTAGACAACTTAGTCACCATGATAGATGGAAACTGAAGTCCCTGGTAACACTGCCAATTGCTTACGCTCAAGTGAGGCAAACGGAGGGAAAAGATGATCTACCTCTGACTTGATAGCACCTCGCATACACCACCAACCCACAAGTTCAGTTCACTCAACCAAAAGCAGCTGAACAGCCCTCCGACTTATCATCCCTGAGCACTTGGAACTATAACATAATCCTAATATTCAAACAAGTCACCATACCAAGACCACGTGCCGCTACATCTGTGGCAGCCATTATAGGACTCTTCCCATTCTTAAACTCTGCCAGAACATAGTCCCTTTCAGACTGAGCTTTATCACCATGTATAGATAATGCTGGCCATCCGTCCATTCTAAGTTGCCGAGTGACCTTATCACATTCCTTTTTTGTTTGAAAAAATATTAAGATTCGGCTCCCATCCATCAGATCAGATAAGAGTTTACTTAGCCTGTGAGAAATGAAGTGGAAACAAACACATATTGTCAGTTCTGTAATTATTAGACTGAATTGTAACTTAGTGTACTCTGTACTACTAGATAGGATGTGAGTAGTACATACCTGGGATATTTTTCATGATCTGAGATAACTTCAACAATTTGCTGTATGGAATGGTTAGCTTTAAGTTCAGCTGTTCCTATCATTACCTGCATAGCATAGCATAGGATTACATGTAAAATGTGGATGGCTGGATGAACAAAATTGTCTAGCCAACATTTCAACTTTATGTGGCACTCCAGTACAAGGTTTGCCTGTAAGGACGGATCTATCAACCTATGTGCCCCATGTCTGCCGGCATTTTAGACATGGATACACCAGATTTGGCCATATCTGTGCTTTTTGAATTAAAGATCACAAAAGGAATGTAAATAATGACAACAGCAGAAAGCATGCACACCTTGTAAGGGTTCTGCAGAAATTGTCTAGCCAGTGTTTCAACTTCTCTCGGCCACGTGGCACTCCAGTACAAGGTTTGCCTGTCCGGACGGATCTATCAACAGCAGAAGCATGCAATACCATAAGCAAACATGGAAACAGGATTAGATCATAAGATTTGGTAGTCAGTTCTGGAAGTACATACTTGTGCCAATATTTTTCGAATCTGAGGTTCAAAACCCATATCGAGCATACGATCTGCCTCATCCAGGACAAGGTATGTAACCCGACGTAGGTTTGTGTGACCAGCTTCCAGCATATCTATCAACCGGCCAGGTGTTGCAATGACAATTTCAACTCCTAGCAATAGAGATCACAGGCAACAGAGTTAGCTTTGAAATCATTATTCCCAAAAAGAAGTATGTAGAAGTACTAAATACCTCTCCTTAGGTCACGTATTTGTGGTCCCTTAGGTGCTCCACCGTAGATACATGTGCTTCTAGTTCTCGAGTATGATCCAAATTTTGTAGCTTCTGCCTGTATTTGAACAGCCAGTTCTCTTGTTGGAGCAAGGATCAAGACAATCGGGCCATCACCTTGTTCTACATCCATTGCAATCATTAATTAATATAAGATGATCAAATCTATCAACAATTTAACATATACATGATGCTGCAACAACAGGAACATACCTAGTCGAGGCTGTGCACCAACATGAACCAAACCAGGTAGTATGTAAGATAGTGTTTTCCCAGATCCAGTTTCTGCAATACCAATCACATCCCTGCCCTTCAAGGCCATCGGCCAACCCTGAGCTTGGATAGGCGTTGGCTCCACAAATCCTGACTTAGCAATTGCTTGCATGCAGTAATCTGTCCAGACATAGTGAAAAGGGCACATAATTAGCAATTGCTTGCATGCAGTAGTCTGTTCAAACATAGTGAAAAGGGCACATAATCATGTTCATCTTCATACAAGGCATGCTGCAGCACTCCCAGCTTAAGCAGCACGCAGCTAGAATAACGCTATGCTTCAAACTAGCACTGCATACCTGGAAAGTTAGCTTCATGGAAGAAGCGGATAGGCTTGGGCACCTCCCGGCCTTCCACGGTGATATCCCGGAGCTGACGGTACTGCGCCACCTCCGTGTCCGACATAGCCTGCACGGCGGGGCACTCCACGTAGAAGCTCTTCTCGAACGGTATAAGGCCCCGGAAGTCCGCCTTGGGCAGGGAGAGCGAGTCGAGCCCGTCCCTCCCGTTGCTGCCTCCTCTGCCACCGCCGCCACGGAAGCCACCTGGTCCACCGCCACCGCCGCCTCTACCTCTACCGCCGTATCCCATGCCACCGCCGTAGCCTCCGCCGCCCTGGCCGAAGCCAGCGACGGGGGGGGCCATGGGCGTGTACGGGGCAGCGTAGGGGTTCTGGGCCGGGGCCACGGGGACCGGCGGGGCGAGTATAGGAGCCGCGGCCAGGTCGCTGCACGGAGGAATCAACAGAGCGAGCTCGTATCAGATCAGATCGAGGAACAAGCGAGCTAGGGTTGGGTAAGGGGGCACGTACCTGCGCCTGTCGCGGTAGGAGGAGGGGTCGGCGTAGCGGTTGTCGGCGTAGGGATTCATGGCGGCCGCGTGGGGGATTGGGCTGGCCGGAGATCGACGGGGGGG
>NC_041385.1:712871671-712915329 GCF_002162155.2 Triticum dicoccoides
GAGTGGATCTGTCGGGCACGAGGCGGCGGGTGGAGGCGTGCCTTTGCGCTTGCGGGCGGTGGGTGTGCTTTTGATGGTGGTGCGTGTGGGGACGGGACGGGGGCTAGGTTTCGTGGCCGACGTATCAGAAATCAGAGAATAGTCTGCCGACTGCGGGTCCGAGGAGCACAAGTCCCTCACGCAACTCGCCGCGCGTCGACGGGCCGGGCTAAATATCTTGGGCTTTGCGTGGCGTGGAGCAGACGTGGTAGGCCCACGCACTAATAACTTGTGCGCATTGAAAAAACACTAATGTGTTCAAAAAAAAAAAATGAAAAAACACTAATAACTAGGGTTACATATATATACTAGAAGAACACCTGTGCGTTGTAACGGGGCCACATTAACTTTAAAAGTTCAATATCAATTATGTTAATATTACATTTAATATTCTCATACATATCAACTGACATTGACGACCTTTTTACAATCAAATTCTCACACACACTCTCTCCCTCCCTCCTCCTCACTCTCTCTCTCCCTCTCCCTCTCTCTCTCTCTAACACACACACATACCCATCTTATTGGGTACGGGACCATAATCCATCTATTTCACACGCACATGCGCTAGTGCATAACAATATGGATTATAAATCAGGTTCAAGGTAGTAACAAGGATTCTTCTCATGCATTAATAAACAAATGTTCTGCACTGAAGACAAGATAACCAATTCCCAAAGTGCATCAGAGCATCACAGAACATTACTGGCAAGATAAATGCACGACGATACACCCGACTCATTTAATTAATATAATTAAATTATCAGTAAATTAGTCACCATTGCTCGGATGAACCGGAACAGAGCCAACATATATCATCCTAGACAAACGCAACATCAACCATTTACCTTGGTACTTTAGGGACCGACAGGAGGATGCATGTAGAAGCGCTTCTTGCCTGCGAATCCACAGTCAGAGAGAGAAATTGGAACCCATTCCCATCACCAACTGATAAAGAAAGCATGTAAGAAAATTGATATCGGGCCAACTTGGATCTTTGGTGATTGTCCGCCGATATGGAGAATTTAGGAGGGTGGGTGCAGGGAGTGGCCTTGTGGATGATGGATGGAGGCGCGGAGGGATGTGGTCACCGGAAGGTCGAAAGCGGAGAGGATCGGGCACGTTAGGTGGAGCCGGTGGTGCGCGACAACCGGAGGCGGCCCAATCGTGAGCGGCGAACCGACGATAGCCTCGGCCCATCTCTCGATGCAGCGAAGATAGAGAGGGCGGCACTGTCGGTGCTCGAGGCCGCCGCTCGGCACCATCTACATCGAGGGGAAAGAGAGGCGAGAAAGCGATAGGGTGATGCGGGGCTAGGGATTGCGGAGGAGGGTGGGGGTGTGCGATTTGAATGGATGGTTCTGCCCACCGTTTTCTTGTACGTGGCGGTGGAGACGGCGGCGTCCAGCCATGCAGGCGAGGCATGGGTCGAGCCAGGCACACAGCGAGGCGCAGTAGCAGAGGCGGGGGCGATTTTTTGCTACTGAGATGCAGGGTGTGGGATTGATCGTTCATGTTCTCTTTTCCTTTTTAACGGGAGATGGATGCGATTTTTTCACGAGGGGAGAGATGCAACCACGTACAGATTCCATAATAAATTAATTAGGTCCATAACGGGATTTCTTTACAATGCGTTAAGATTTACGTGTTAGTTTTCTTAATAAAGAAATGCACTAATGTAGGGATCGATTGATTCGGATAAGGAAAGATAGATTCGTGATCTTTTGTATGTTAGGAAATTAGTGGTTTGCAAGGAAAGAGTGGAGAGAAAAAGAACCAATGTGACCACGTATAGATTCCATAATAAATTAATTAGGTCCATAACGGGATTTGTTTGCAATGCGTTAAGATTTACGTGTTAGTTTTCTTAATAAAGAAATGCACTGATGTAGGGCGCGATTGGTTCGGGTAAGGAAAGATAGATTCGTGATCTTTTGTATGTTAGGAAATTATTGGTTTGCAAGTAAAGAGTGGAGAAAAAAAGAACCAGTACGAGGGGGTGGTGGGAGGTGGGACGAACAAAAACCGGATGAAATTGGGAGGTGGGAGGGGGCGAGTAAAAACTAATGAAAAAAACCAACGAAATTGGGAGGTGGGAGAGAGGATGAAAAAAACCCAGGGAAGGTGGGAGGAGGAAAAAAATAAACCGTACGAGGCTACCAACTGCTCCATTAGGAGTAGAGATTGTTTGTGAAAATAACATGCGACAACGACTTAGCGAGCGGATCCCCTTAAAAAAGACATAGCGAGCAGATTCCCTTAAAACTAGTAGAAATGGATACGATTGATGACATTGATAAATAGTGGTGAATGTTGGCATAATTTACTATCATCATGCATGGAAACGAATCATCAAGAAAAAGAATACTTCCTATTATTACACTCATAGGAAGCTTCCTAATCTCTTCTACCAAACAGTTTCTGCCCAAACAAGGAAGGAAAGTTATGAACGTGATTCGAAAGGAAACAAACGTTATGAAGATTAATTAATTTAGATTTGATCTTTAGAGATTGATTGTAATTGATTCTTTTACATAAAGACATTACTAAATAATTTGCGTCAGTATGGAAAGTTCTGATCCGTTCAGTTTTTTTCGTTGTGTGAGAGGGTGAAGTGAAAATAAATCGATGAAGTGGGGGAGGCGACGAAAAAAATCTACGACAGTTAACCTACCAAAAAAAACCGGACGAAAGTGGTGGGACAAAAATTGACCGACGAAGACTACCAACTGCTCCATTAGGAGTAGAGATTGGTTGGTTCGATTTTTTTTGCGTGGAGGGAACTACCTGGGAGGTGGGAGGGAGTACGAAAATAAACCGTCTCGGCTGAGCGGGAGGTGGGAGCAAGTACCAAAGAAGTACCAAAAAAGACCGGGTGAGGTGGGACGAAAATAAAACCCGGAACACGACCTACCAACTGAGACATTAGGAGTAGAGATATTAACAAAAGTGCAGATCCCGTCCCACTCTTCACTTTTTGACAAAAAACTTCCGAATAGCAATCTTGGTGAGTGATCTCGACCGGATTCGATCGACATGGCGTGTCGTTCCTCCAGGAGTGGGTGCTGAGAGGAAGGATGGCAAACCTCCATTGTCAATCGGCCGGAGCTGCATCGTCATTTGGATCAGAGCATGGACGAAATCGAGATGGTAGAGGTTGAGGAATTTGTAGGACGTGAGGGTTTAGGGTGGGCATCACGAGAACTCACCCATATCTTGGGAGACGGCAGACCCGAGGTGCAGTCGTGTTCGTGCTTCAGGGGTTGCCACGTGCTGTCCTCGCCGCCATCGCCTGTCGATGCCACTTCAGTGCCACGACCATGGGACTGAGGGACAAAGGGAAGAGAAGGGAAGGAAGTGAGCTAATGACGTACCTATGTTTGGTATGTAATACCCTCCATTAAGAGTAGATATTTTCTTAAAATCGGTTATTTTGTTTCCTAATTAATGTGATTGAGCAATTTAAGGTAAGGTTAATTAATTTAGATTTGATATTTAGAGATTGATCGTGATTGATTCTTTCACATAAAGATATTACTAAAAATAACTTGCACCAGCATGGAAAGTTATGATCCGTTAAGTTTTTTTCGTTGTGTGAGAGGGTGACGCGAAACTAAACCGGTGGGGTGGGGGAGGGACGAAAAAAACTAGTGAAATAAAACGGGTGGGAGGTGGGAGGAAGTACCAAAGAAGTACCAAAAAAGACCGGGTGAGGTGGGACGAAAATAAAACCCGGAACGCGACCTACGAACTGAGACATTAGGAGTAGAGATTAGGAGTAGAGATATATATGTACCCTAAATTTCTCGAGTCTGTCCACCGGCCGGCGGTCTTCCGCCGCGGTGAGTCTCCGATTGTTTCGAGCACCGGCTCTCGGACGGATGGACTGCTGGGAGATGGCGAGTGAGGGATACAGGTTGTCATTAACGGTGAGGTGGGAGAGTCCTTTGATTATAAGTGTGGCCTGAGACATAGGGATCCCTTATCCTCGTACCTTTTCATCCTTGTTGTTGACGTCCTTCAACGGCTCCGCTGCAAGGCGTGCTGTTGGGGATATACCCGACAGTGTAACCCGGCCAGCGGTATGACCTAACTGGCAGAAGACGGCTTGACGATGACTCGGCCAGTGGGCTAGGCAAGACAAGGCCCATAAGGCGGCTCATACAAGGCTGGCTCATAATGGGGCAACTGTTGGGCCGGCTCGTAAGGAAAGACAAGGAGAATTTCCCTTGCTTGGAAAGCAAGATGAATAAGAAACAGCGCAAGACACGGGTGTATTATAACCCGGAGACTATTGTATACCGGGGGGCTCGACCTATTATATAAAGGGGAGCCCCTAGGCCATAAAGGACTAAGTTACAAGCTCTCGGGTACTAGATTAGCCAAAGTCGCACCCTTGAAATCGAGATCTCAAGCAATAATCAATCAGCAGGACGCAGGCCTCTACGTCCTTCATGAGGGATCGAAGTTGGGTATACTCGCGTCTCTCGATTCCGATCAACCTAGTTCAAGCTACTACCTAGCTGCGATGGCCTCATGACTAAGTATTTTTTCGAGGATATCTGTCGTGACAAAACCACGACAGTTGGCGCCCTCCGTGGGGCCACCGCACGGTGGGTTTGAGTTCTTGGAGGGCACTTTCCCAGGGATCGAGGGATACGCAATTGCCCGGATGACGAAGAGTCGTCGAGGAAGGCTCTACATCGACAACTAGGCTGGGATCTCGAGGCCGACTCAATCAAGTACGGGTACTGGGTCCCCTTCGATAAGATCCACGTCTTCATCAAAAAAATTGGCGAAACTGGGCCTCCATGTCTTCATAAAAAAAATGGCGAAACCGGGCCCGAGCCGGTCATCTACTCCAACATCATCGAGCCAGCTCGGCGCACCAAACCCGACCAGGCACAAGCCGGCCGGACCCATGTTTTCATCGGCTTCACTCATGGGCTCGACCTACCAGATGATTTCTCTTCTAGCGACGGCACACTGGTCAACTCAGATGGTGAATCCTCGACCGTGGAAACCGAGTCGATTCAACCACTTTTTGATGATCGACTTGGGGGCTACTCCGATGACGAGATCGGCCCGGAGGTCTACGAGCCGCCCCGTCGAGCGGCAGTCTTCGTGGCAGGACTGGGGGGTTAAAAGCAGCCTCGCTATGATGAGCACTGATGTCTGGTCACGGGGGAGGCGACAAACTCGAACTTACCACCGCCCGTTGTGAACCGGGTTGCCAACGCTGGAGGCGCTGCGATAATTGACCCCATAATAGTGGTGGACCCGTCGGCTGTAGCGGGCGGCTCGGGACGGACAGGCTTCCAAGCATTGGCCGAGTTGATGGTTACCCTGACAACGCTCCTTGCTGAATCGGTGACCACATACAATGTGGTTGCACGTAACGCAGAGATCACCAAGTGTCGCGAGCATATGGCTAAAATTCAGGAAGATATCAACACAGAGAATACGCATCTTGCACAAGCTCGAGCTCGAATCCTGGAAGAGCAGAGGCGTTTGGAAACCGAGTCTTTGAACCTCCATCTCCATCAGAGGGAGTTGGGCACATTCCATCAGGGAAGGTTCCCAGTCCAGGCTCCCAATCGTGATGGATCAGGCGAGGCCGTTCCTAACGCCGGCTCTAACTGTCACAGGGGCTGGGGAGGTGACACTAGGAGCACCGTCGGCTCATCCAGTCCAGCAATTACCCCCGATCCAAGCGCGGCCCGTGGACCAGCTGGCTCGTTTCCAGACACTGGTTGGTCATTATTCAAATCCCGTGGAAAACGTGATGGCGGCGACAGGCAGATTGGCGGCGTTCCCGATCAATGACGACTCCCCTGCCGGTGTTGCAGCTCGAGAAGTGATGTCTACTATGCAACCTTCTCCTTGTAGACGTTGTTGGGCCTCCAAGTGCAGAGGTTTGTAGGACAGTAGCAAATTTCCCTCAAGTGGATGACCTAAGGTTTATCAATCTGTGGGAGGCGTAGGATGAAGATGGTCTCTCTCAAACAACCCTGCAACCAAATAACAAAGAGTCTCTTGTGTCCCCAACACACCCAATACAATGGTAAATTGTATAGGTGCACTAGTTCGGCGAAGAGATGGTGATACAAGTGCAATATGGATGGTAGATATAGGTTTTTGTAATCTGAAAATATAAAAACAGCAAGGTAACAAGTGGTAAAAGTGAGCGTAAACGGTATTGCAATACTAGGAAACAAGGCCTAGGGTTCATACTTTCACTAGTGCAAGTTCTCTCAACAATAATAACATAACTGGATCATATAACTATCCATCAACATGCAACAAAGAGTCACTCCAAAGTCACTAATAGCGGAAAACAAATGAAGAGATTATGGTAGGGTACGAAACCACCTCAAAGTTATCCTTTCTGATCGATCTATTCAAGAGTTCGTAGTAAAATAACACGAAGTTATTCTTTCCATTCAATGTATCATAGAGTTCGTACTAGAATAACACCTTAAGACACAAATCAACCAAAACCCTAATGTCACCTAGATACTCCAATGTCACCTCAAGTATCCGTGGGCATGATTATACGATATGCATCACACAATCTCAGATTCATCTATTCAACCAACACAAAGTACTTCAAAGAGTGCCCCAAAGTTTCTACCGGAGAGTCAAGACGAAAACGTGTGCCAACCCCTATGCATAACTTCATTGAACCCACAAGTTGATCACCAAAACATACATCAAGTAGATCACGAGAATATCCCATTGTCACCACAGATAAGCACGGCAAGACATACATCAAGTGTTCTCAAATCCTTAAAGACTCAATCTGACAAGACAACTTCAAGGGGAAAACTCAATTCATCACAAGAGAGTAGAGGGGGAGAAACATCATAAGATCCAACTATAATAGCAAAGCTTGCGATACATCAAGATCGTATCACCTCAAGAACACGAGAGAGGGAGAGATCAAACACATAGCTAATGGTACATACCCTCAGCCCCGAGGATGAACTACTCCCTCCTCGTCATAGAGAGCACCGGGATAATGAAGATGGCCGCCGGTGAGGGATCCCCCCTCCGGCAGGGTGCCGGAACAGGGTCCCGATTGGTTTTTGGTGGCTACAGAGGCTTGCGGCGGCGGAACTCCCGATCTATTGTGCTCCTCGATCTTTTCAGGGTATATGGATATATATAGGTGAAAGAAGTCGGTCAGGGGAGCCACGAGGGGCCCACGAGTGTGGGGGGGGGGCAGGGGGTAGGGCGCGCCCTGGACCCTCGTGGCCACCTCGAAGCTTCCCTCACGTCTACTCCAAGTCTCCTGGATTGCTTTCGTTTCAAAAATAACTCTCCGCGAAGGTTTCATTCTGTTTGGACTCCGTTTGATATTCCTTTTCTTTGAAACACTGAAATAGGCAAGAAAAAACAATTTGGGCTGGGCCTCCAGTTAATAGGGTAGTCCCAAAAATAATATAAAAGTGTATAATAAAGCCCATAAACATCCAAAACAGGTAATATAATAGCATGGAACAATCAAAAATTATAGATACGTTGGAGACGTATCAAGCATCCCCAAGCTTAATTCTTGCTCATCTTCGAGTAGGTAAATGATAAAAACAGAATTTTTGATATGGAATGCTACCTAGCATATTTCTCAATGTAATTTTCTTTATTGTGGCATGAATGTTCAGATCCAAATGATTCAAGATAAAAGTTCATATTAACATAAAAATAGTAATACTTCAAGCATACTAACAAGTAATCATGTCTTATCAAAATAACATAGCCGAAGAAAGCTTATCCCTACAAAATCATATAGTTAGGCTATGTTTCATTTTCGTCACACAAAATACTCCCATCATGCACAACCCCGGTTTCAGCCAAGCAATTGGTTCATACTTTTTAACGCGCTTCAGCTATTTTAACTCTCACGCAATACATGAGCGTAAGCCATGAATATAGCACTATGAGTGGAATAGAATATGATGATGGAGGTTGTGTGGAGAAGACAAAAAAGGAGAAAGTCTCACATAGATGAGGCTAATCAACGGGCTATGGAGATGCCCATCAATTGATATCAACATGAGGAGTAGGGATTGCCATGCAACAGATGCACTAGAGCTATAAATGTATGAAAGCTCAACAAAAAGAAACTAAGTGGGTGTGCATCCAACTTGCTTGCTCACGAAGACCTAGGGCATTTTGAGGAAGCCCATCGTTGGAGTATACAAGCCAAGTTCTATAATAAAAAATTCCCACTAGTATATGAAAGTGACAAAATAAGAGACTCTCTATCATGAAGATCATGTGCTACTTTGAAGCACAAGTGTGGAAAGGGATTGTCCCCCTCTTTTTTTGGGCCTTTTTTTGCCTTCCTTTTTTATTAAGGGACAATGCTCTAATAATGATGATCATCACACTTCTATTTATTTATAACTCATGGATTACAACTCGATACTAGAACAAGATATGACTCTATATGAATGCCTTCGGCGGTGTACCGGGATGGGCAATGAATCAAGAGTGACATGTTTGAAAAATTATGCATGGTGGATTTGCCACAAATATGATGCCAACTACATGATCATGCAAAAGCAATATGACAATGATGATGCATGTCATAATAAACGGAACGGTGGAAAGTTGCATGGCAATATATCTCGAAATGTCTATGGAAATGCCATAATAGGTAGGTATGGTGGCTGTTTTGAGGAAGATATAAGGTGGTTTATGTGTGATAGAGCGTATCGTATCACGGGGTTTGGATGCACCGGCGAAGTTTGCACCAACTCTCAAGGTGAGAAAGGGCAATGCACGGTACCGTAGAGGCTAGCAATGATGGAAGGGTAAGAGTGCGTATAATCCATGGACTCACATTAGTCATAAAGAACTCATATACTTATTGCAAAAGTTTTATTAGCCCTCGAAGCAAAGTACTACTATGCATGCTCCTAGGGGGGGAGGTTGGTAGGAGTTAACCATCACGCGCCCCCGACCTCCACACATAAGGAAGGCAATCAAAAGAGCACCCCATGCAACAAATTTGTTACACAACTTTTACCATACGTGCATGCTACGGGACTTGCCAACTTTAACACAAGTATTTCTCAATTTCATAATTACCCAACTAGCATGACTCTAACATTACCACCTTTATATCTCAAAACAATTATCAAGCATCAAATTGATCATAGCATCCAATTCACTTTCTATGATAGTTTTTATTATACCCAACTGGGATGCCCATCATATTAGGACCAATTTTATAACCGTAGGAAATACCATGCTATTATAAAAGACTCTTAAAATAATATAAGTGAATCATGAGAGATCAATAATTTCTACAAAATAAAACCACCGCCGTGCTCTAAAAAGATATAAGTGAAGCACTAGAGCAAATGACAAACTACTCCAAAAGGTACAAGTGAAGATCAATGATTAGTCAAATAATTGTGCAACTATGTGAAGACTCTCTAACATTTAAGAATTTTAGATCTTGGTATTTTATTCAAACAGCAAGCAAAACGAAAGAAAATAAAATGACGCTCCAAGCAAAACACATATCATGTGGTGAATAAAAATATAGCTCCAAGTAAAGTTACCGATGAACGAAGACGAAAGAGGGGATGCCTTCCGGGGCATCCCAAAGCTTAGGCTGTTGGTTATCCTTGAATATTACTTTGGGGTTCCTTGGGCATCCCCAAGCTTAGGCTCTTGCCACTCCTTATTCCATAGTCCATCGAATCTTTACCCAAAACTTGAAAACTTCACAACACAAAACTCAACAGAAAACTCGTAAGCTCCGTTAGTATAAGAAAATAATTCACCACTTGGGTACTGTTGTGAACTCATTATAAATTCATATTGGTATAATATCTACTATATTCCAACTTCTCTATGGTTCATACCCTCCGATATTACTCATAGGTTCATCAAAATAAGCAAACAACACCTAGAAAGCGGAATCTGTTAGAAACAGAACAGTCTGTAGTAATCTGTATCAAACGTATACTTCTGTAACTCCAAAAATTCTAAAATAAACTGGTGGACCTGCGGAATTTGTCTATTAATCATCTTCAAAAAGAACCAACCTAAAAGCACTCTCCAGTAAAAAATGGCAGCTAATCTCGTGAGCACAAAAGTTTCTGTTTTTTACAGCAAGATCACAAAGACTTCACCCAAGTCTTCCCAAAGGTTCTACTTGGCACAAACACTAATTAAAACATAAAACCACATCTAAACAGAGGCTAGATGAATTATTTATTAATAAACAGGAACAAAAAGAAAGGAACAAAAGTAAAATTGGGTTGCCTCCCAACAAGCGCTAACGTTTAATGCCCTAGCTAGGCATTATGATTTCAATGATGCTCACATAAAAGATAAGAATTAAACATAAAGGGAGCATCATGAAGAATATGACTATCACATTTAAGTCTAACCCACTTCCTATGCATAGGGATTTTATGAGCAAACAACTTATGGGAACAATAATCAACTAGCATAGGAAGGCAAAACAAGCATAACTTTAAAACTTTAAGCACATAGAGAGGAAACTTGATATCATTACAACTCCTACAAGCATATATTCCTCCCTCATAATAATTTTCAGTAGCATCATGAATGAATTCAACAATATAACCATCACATAAAGCATTATTTTCATGATCTACATGCATAGAAATTTTACTACTCTCCACATAAGCAAATTTATTCTCATCAATAGTAGTGGGAGCAAACTGAACAAAATAACTATCATGTGAAGCATAATCCAATTGAAAATTAAAATCATGATGACAAGTTTCATGGTTATGTTTATTCTTTATAGCATACATGTCATAATAATAATCATCATAAATAGGAGGCATGCTTTTGTCATAATAAATTTGCTCATCAAAACTTGGAGGACTAAAAATATTATATTCATCAAACATAGCATCCCCAAGCTTGTGGCTTTGCATATCATTATCATCATAGGTTTTCAAAGAATTCATACTAACAACATTGCAATCATGCTCATCATTCAAAGATTTAGTGCCAAACATTTAATAGACTTGTTCTTCTAGCACTTGAGCACAATCTTCCTTTCCATCATTCTCAAGAAAGATATTAAAAAGATGAAGCATATGAGGCAAAATCAATTCCATTTTTTGTAATTTTCTTTTATAGACTAAACTAGTGATAAAACAAGAAACAAAAAGATTCGATTGCAAGATCTAAAAATATACCTTCAATCACTCACCTCCCCGGCAACGGTGCCAGAAAAGAGCTAGATGTCTACTATGCAACCTTCTCCTTGTAGACGTTGTTGGGCATCCAAGTGCAGAGGTTTGTAGGACAGTAGCAAATTTCCCTCAAGTGGATGACCTAAGGCTTATCAACCCATGGGAGGCGTAGTATGAAGATGGTCTCTCTCAAACAACCCTGCAACCAAATAACAAAGAGTCTCTTGTGTCCCCAACACACCCAATACAATGGTAAATTGTATAGGTGCACTAGTTCGGCGAAGAGATGGTGATACAAGTGCAATATGGATGGTAGATATAGGTTTTTGTAATATGAATATATATAAAAACATCAAGGTAACAAGTGGTAAAAGTGAGCGTAAACGGTATTGCAATACTAGGAAACAAGGCCTAGGGTCCATACTTTCACTAGTGCAAGCTCTCTCAACAATAATAACCTAACTAGATCATATAACTATCCCTCAACATGCAACAAAGAGTCACTCCAAAGTCACTAATAGCGGAAAACAAACAAAGAGATTATGGTAGGGTACGAAACCACCTCGAAGTTATCCATTCTGATCGATCTATTCAAGAGTCCGTAGTAAAATAACATGAAGCTATTCTTTCCGTTCGATCTATCATAGAGTTCGTACTAGAATAACACCTTAAGACACAAATCAACCAAAACCCTAATGTCACCTAGATACTCCAATGTCACTTCAAGTATCCGTGGGCATGATTATACGATATGCATCACACAATCTCAGATTCATCTATTCAACCAACACAAAGTACTTCAAAGAGTGTCCCAAAGTTTCTATCGGAGAGTCAAGACGAAAACATGTGCCAACCCCTATGCATAAGTTCATTGAAACCCCAAGTTGATCACCAAAACATACATCAAGTAGATCACGTGAATATCCCATTGTCACCACAGATAAGCACAACAAGACATACATCAAGTGTTCTCAAATCCTTAAAGACTCAATCCGACAAGACAACTTCAACGGGAAAACTCAATTCATCAGAAGAGATTAGAGGGGGAGAAACATCATAAGATCCAACTATAATAGCAAAGCTCGCGATACATCAAGATCGTATCACCTCAAGAACACGAGAGAGAGAGAGAGATCAAACACAAAGCTAATGGTACATACCCTTAGCCCCGAGGGTGAACTACTCCGTCCTCGTCATGGAGAGCGCCGGCATGATGAAGATGGCCACCGGTGAGGGATCCCCCCTCCGGCAGGGTGCCGAAACAGGGTCCCGATTGATTTTTGGTGGCTATAGAGGCTTGCGGCGGTGGAACTCCCGATCTATTGTGATCCTCGATGTTTTCGGGGTATATGGATATATATAGGTGGAAGAAGTCGGTCAGGGGAGCCACGAGGGGCCCACGAGGGTGGGGGTACGCCCAAGGGGGTAGTGCGCACCCTAGACCCTCGTGGCCACCTTGAAGCTTCCCTGACGTCTACTCCAAGTCTCCTGGATTGCTTCCGTTCCAAAAATAACTCTCCCAAAGGTTTCATTCTGTTTGGACTCCGTGGATATTCCTTTTCTTCAAAACACTGAAATAGGCAAGAAAACAACAATTTGGGCTGGGCCTCCGGTTAATAGGTTAGTCCCAAAAATAATATAAAAGTGTATAATAAAGCCCATAAACATCCAAAACAGGTAATATAATAGCATGGAACAATAAAAAAAGTATAGATACGTTGGAGACGTATCAAGAAGCCATTGAGATGCTAAAAACGGCGGTCGCGCAGTAGGCAAACTATTCACACAATCCAAATAGGCTTCACTCAACCCTCATCCAAGCAATAGCAGAAGTCGGCATGGTCAAAAGCTAAAATTTTATTGCCTTGTAGAAGCTTTTTAGAAACCCTTGCTTAAATAGCACCACCCTCTCGTGGATTCGATAACTCAGGGTCACCTCTTGGGAAAATGACGAGAATTTTTTGCTCCTTTACCGGATCACTAAAGGGACTAATCATGCTCCAGATTTGGCTATGTTAGCCTCTAGGTCATTGGGCCTGGATATGGCTCTCTCCAGTGAGGTGATAGTCTGCGGTGGCTTACTTCATCGTCAGTGTTAGTCTGTGTTGCCACTCTGTCCTGTGGCGACTGTCGGTGTCAAAATCGGCGGATCTCGGGTAGGGGGTCCCGAACTGTGCGTCTAAGGTCAATGGTAACAGGAGACGGGGGACATGATGTTTACCCAAGTTCGGGCCCTCTCTATGGAGGTAATACCCTACTTCCTGCTTGATTGATCTTGATGAATACGAGTATTACAAGAGTTGATCTACCACGAGATCATAATGGCTAAAACCCTAGAAGTCTAGCCTATATGATTATGATTGCCTCTACGGACTAAACCCTCCGGTTTATATAGACACCGGAGGGGACTAGGGTTGTAGAAAGTTAGTTATAGAGAAAGGAATCTTCATATCCGGTTGCCAAGCTTGCCTTCCACGCCAAGGAGAGTCCCTTCCAGACACAGGTGAGAGTCTTCAGTCTTGTATCTTCACAGCCCATTAGACCGGCCCATGTCAATAGGCCATACGCCCGAGGACCCCTTAATCCAGGACTCCCTCAGTAGCCCTTGAACCAGGCTTCAATGACGAGGTGTCCGGCGCGCAGATTGTTTTTGGCATTGCAAGGCGAGTTCCTCCTCCGAATACTCCAAAGCATCCTTCAAATACAGAAAACGTGTCCGGCTCTGCAAAACAAATACCACACACAACCACAGAGAGTATAATATTTCACTAGTCCAATCCACTGACAATTTTTGTAGCGTGACATCACGTCGCCGCCCAGCTATTATTTCGAACCGTTTTTTAGCCTGTCGCTCCATATTTTGAGATGCAGTTTCATTGGCATGTCTTGTCAAAGCAGATATCATGTCCCCTTATTGCGTGATTCTCATCAATACGGGCGTGGGTAACCCAACCATTCTGTTGGCATGATTCCTTGGGAATAGGCACGTTTTAAGGCCTAGGAGGGGGCGTTTGATATCCACCGCCTTTATAAAGGGGCTAAGACCCGTCTTTTCTCCTTTACGCCAACCCTTTCCTCAATCTCTCCCACCTTGAGTTCCAACACCCAAGGTTCGATTCAATCGCCTCGCGCTTCCCAGTTATGCCCGGACCCAGCCCTCAAGGCCGGTGGGTGGCTTCCTTTGGCATAGGGGAGGATACTGCGAAGCTCCGGGCGGCAAGATACCTGACCGCGGAAATCCCCCACAGGCTTCCTGCTCAAGGGCAGGTAATTCCTACTCCCAGATCCGGCGAGAGGGTCATATTCATCTCCCACTTCCTCCGAGGGCTAGGGTTCGCTCTTCATCCCTTCGTTCGAGGGCTCATGTTCTATTACGGGCTAGATTTTCACAATCTAGCTCTGGACTCCTTTCTTCACGTCTCGGCGTTCATTATCACTTGCGAGGCCTTCCTCCGTATTCCCCCACACTTCGGCTTGTGGCTCAAGACCTTTAATGTGAAGCCGAAGGTAGTTGACAGGAAACAAGCGGAGTGCAATGGTGGTGCAGTGAGCAAACTCACCAATACTCCTTGGACAAAGGGCTCCTTCACAGAAACTTCCAACCTATGGCAGCGGGAGTGGTTTTACATCACTGAACCCCGTGGTACCAAGTGGGCAGCTACACCAGCGTTCCGATCTGGCCCTCCGCTACAGCTTGCATCATGGATTAATAAGGGGCTGTACTGGGGATCCATTGATAAAGTGCAGATGCTACAAAGCCACATTCGGAGCCTCGTTGAAAAGAACACCGGTCTCATCAACGTAATCCAAGTAATGCTAGTCCATCGGGTCCTGCCGTGCCAGCGACGGCCTCTCCGCATGTGGGAGTTCAATCCGGAAGGACCACGAACCCTTCAACACTTCTCCGGCACGACACTCAAAGGAATCTAGAAATTATTCTTTAGGACACGGAAACAGTGGCCGGATACTATAGAGGACATCGGCCTTGACTGCAACCATCCGGATACCTCGGTAAGCACTCGACTCCCGAACACAACTTAGTTAAATTTCTGATAACAATGTACTGAGAAAACCATACTCGGCCAGGGCTGGATAAAGAAGGCGGAGAGGATTAGGTGTTCGGCCCCTCTTCCTGAAGACTCAACGGATCTGGTGTTGACAAGGATGCTGGTTCCGGCACCATATCAAGTGTCGGCAAAGGAAGACAAGGAGGAGAGCAAGAAGGCCCAGGGTGGCCCCCATCCTAGAGGTATGCCAGGTACCTCGTCCGGGGATATTGGAACTCCCTCTTCCAAAGATGAAAAGGAAGGAGAAACCGACATCCTCTCTCCCCATGGGAAGAAGAGGACCGCCTCTGAAGACTTGAAGATAAAGGCTTCTAAGCGAGGGAAGATATCCCTGTCAGGGGGTTCTGGTTCAGGAGGCGATGTTGACATGCAGTTCCTTCGTAAGGACAGGCCCTTAGCTGAATGGTAAGTGAACAAGGGTGTTCTAAACATATCCCGTCCTTTCCTGGTTGCAAGGGTAACATTTAAAATATATCACTACAAAAAAATACACTTCCGTGATGATACGTGTTTGTCACAGTAGGTCGCGTTTTTTGTCATGCATGTACATCCATGATGATTTTAGGATAGAATCAAGATAGTCATACCTGTGCTGTCGTAGAAGTGTTCCATGACATTACCAAAATTATCATCATGGAAGTGTCCACTTCCATGACGATAAATCACGCGTCACAGAAGTGCTTTCGTCAAGGGTGACCGACACGTGGCATCCACCGTAACGGAACACCGTTAAGCTATCGGGTCGGGTTTTGGATCCGATAACCCGTTAACAGCCCCGACCAATGGGGATTTTCCATGTGTAAAATCATCATTGGCTGGAGGAAACACGTGTCGGCTCACCGTTGGGACAGATGTTATCCACTCATTGGACCCAAGGCGCCTATGATACATCGACACGTGGCACGGCCCAACAGAGGCCCATTCCTGTGAAAAGGCTGGCCCGTTTGACTTGGTCAAAAGGTGGCGGGTCGGCCCACGGAAAGCCTGTTAACGACCTGTCCGCATATAGCCCATTTACAACCCGCTAACCCAAGGCCCGTTACGCCCTATCCGAATTAGGCCCAGTAGCGTCATCTGGGCCGTCCAATATGATTCCAGCCCGTTTTAACTTCCGGCCCATGTGTGGCCCATGACTTCTTTCGGCCCATATGAGGCCCTTTGTAACTCTTGGCCCATTAATGGCCCGTGGTGAAACTGGCCCGTAATGAATAGTGTATCACTTTATACCCATTAACGGCCCATTATTACAGTGGGCCGTTTCTAGCCCAAGTTATCTTTCGGCCTTCTCAGGGCCCATTTATTCTTGGGCTCATTTGTAGCATTCAGTTACTTACGTCCCGTTACTGTCATTTTCTGCTTGTGGGCCAAATTCAGCCCGTCGTTATAGTCGGACCGTTTGTGGACCGTTAATACGTTGGGCCGTTTTCATGTAAAAAAAACCGTTGGGCTGTTTTCATACAGTTATCAAATACGGCCCATTATGGTCCATGAATAGTACGACCCATGATTGGAGAAATGATGATATGCCCCGTAGAAGGCCCATGGATCCTACGGCCCGTAGAAAGCCCATGGACCCTACGGCCCGTAGAAGGCCCATGGACCCTACGGCCCGTAGAAGGCCCATGGATCTTGTCGGTGTCAAAACCGGCGGATCTCGGGTAGGGGGTCCCGAACTGTGCGTCTAGGCGGATGGTAACAAGAGACAAGGGACACGATGTTTTTACCCAGGTTCGGGCCCTCTCGATGGAGGTAAAACCCTACTCCTGCTTGATTAATATTGATGATATGGGTAGTACAAGAGTTGATCTACCATGAGATCAGAGAGGCTAAACCCTAGAAGCTAGCCTATGGTATGATTGTTGTTCGTCCTACGAACTAAAACTCTCCGGTTTATATAGACACCGAAGAGGGCTAGGGTTACACAGAGTCGGTTACAATGGGAGGAGATCTTCATATCATATCGCCAAGCTTGCCTTCCATGCCAAGGAAAGTCCTATCCGGACACGGGACGAAGTCTTCAATCTTGTATCTTCATAGTCCGGGAGTCCAGCCAAAGGTCATAGTCCGGCCATCCGGACACCCCCTAATCTAGGACTCCCTCAGTAGCCCCTGAACTAGGCGTCAATGACGACGAGTCCGGTGCGCAAATTGTCTTCGGCATTGCAAGGCGGGTTCCTCCTCCGAATACTTCATAGAAGATGTTGAACACAAGGATAGTGTCCGGCTCTACAAAATAAGTTCCACATACCACCGTAGAGAGAATAATATCTGTACCAATCTAATCTGCTGACATATTCTGCAGCGTGACATCATGCCACGGCCAAGCCTTTATTCGAATCATTTTACTGTTCCATCTCAGCGCGTTTAGCGAGGCGGTTTCCTTGGCACGTCTTGTCAAAGCAGAGATCGTGTCCCCTTATTCCGGGATTCTCATCAATACGGGCGTGGGTAACCCAACCGCGCCATTAACCACGGCGCTTGGGAGATAAGCGAGTTTTATTAGGCTGGTGGGGGCTTGTAGTTTTGGCTGCCCATATAAGGGGATAAGGATCTACCCTTTCCATTTACGCCTTCTTCCTCCCTTGCTTATCCATCCCTACGCACTCGAGCTCCAGCGCCCAAGTCCGCACTTCCTACCTCAACCTTCTCCAATCATGTCCGGAGCGGGAGGTAGATGGATGGCCTCCTCCGTCACGGAGGGACAAATCAAAAAGTTGAGGAAGGCCGGATACTTGTCTGACGACATCGCGCACCGGCTTCCAGATGAGGGGCAACTCATCCCCACCCCTAGGCCCCATGAGAGGGTTGTAATTCTCCCCCATTTCCTCCGCGGACTGGGCTTTCCTCTTCACCCATTCGTCCGGGGGCACATGTTCTACTACGGCCTGGACTTCCACGATCTGGCCCCGAACTTCATCCTCAACATCTCGGCGTTCATCGTCGTGTGCGAGGCCTTCCTCCACATTCAGCCCCAGTTTGGCCTATGGCTGAAGATCTTTAGCGTCAAGCTGAAGGTCGTGGGCGGCCGCCAAGCGGAGTGCGGAGGCGCCATGGTGGGCAAGATAGCCAACGTTACATGGCTCGAGGGCGCCTTCGTAAAGACCATCAAAGGGTGGCAATCGGGGTGGTTCTATATCACCGAGCCGCATGACCCTGAATGAGCAGCGGCCCCCGAATTCCGATCTGGCATCCCCACACGCCTCACATCTTGGAAAGAGACGGGCCTATTGTGGGGTAATTCGGCAAAAGTGACCGGACTTCAAACCTGCATCAAGGACCTGATCGGCAGGAAGGTTAAACTAGTCACTGTAGTCCAGGTCATGCTCTTCCGCCGGATTCTCCCGTGTCAACGACGGGCTTTCAACTTGTGGGAGTTCGACCCGGCCCAGCACCAGACTCTGTCCCGGCTCTTTGACACAAAGCATGAGGATGCCTGGAAGGTGCTATTCAAGAGCTCCAAGGTCTCCCCTCCCGTCACCGAGGATCGTGGATTCTGCGCCAAGCGCCAAGCCAGCGCGGTGAGCTTAATTTTCCCATAAAGGGGTACTTGTTTTACATAGTTTGACTCTATGCGGGATCTAAACTCCCATCCCTTTCAACAGGACTGGCAGAAGAAGGCCGGGCAGATCAACTGTCTGGCTCCTTTGCCCGAAGACCCAGCGGATGCTCGTCTGACCAAGCTGCTGGTTCCGGCACCTCACGTGGTGCCGGAGAAGAAGGCCAAGAATAAGGCCACGGGGACTCGAAAGAGCTCTCGGTGCCCGGTGGTGTCGGATTCATCGCCTGACAACCCCGAAGCACCCTCCGCCTCTGAAGATGAGGAGGAGGAAGAAGAAGCCTCTCCCCCTCCAGCGGGGGGAGGAAAGAAAAGGAAGGCCGCCCCAACTGGGGAGGCCGGAGGGTCCAAGAAGGGGAAGACCCTTCTACCGGACTACGCCTCCGATGCCGAAGATGGCGGGGAGGAATGGCCATCCAGGGTCAAGCCCCTGGCAAAATCGTAAGTGTCCGGATACCGGAATAACTTATGGCGCTCCTCTATTATTCGGTATTTTCTGACGCCGAATTCAATTATGCAGTCCGCCCAAGGCTCAGCTCGGCGATTCGACGAGTGGCTCCTTGGATTCGTTGGATGTGAATAGCGCTTCACTTTCGACGGCCTCCTCCCCTCTCCCTACGGACGATGCCGAGGTGGAGTCCCGAAAGGGACTAAACCAGGAGGAGGTGGTCCTGGAGGCGCCGCAGGGCGACCTCCCGGACTCCAGGCCCAAAGGGGGTAAAGCCCCGGAGGGATCTAAGTCCGGCCCTGGGCCGGACACTTCTCCGGAACCATCAACGGTTCCAGAGTCCGACAGGCGGCGCCTTCGTAAGAAGGGCAAGCCTACGACGCCGGCGATCTCCGTCCACCCGGAGGCGCCGGACAATTTGCTGGAGGTGCTTAACGGCGCCTCCATCGACGAAGAACACCGCACTGTTATGAGTGCGGTGATTCAGAAGGTTAAGTCCGCCAAGAGCGGGCTGACGGAAGCCTATACAAGTCTGTTAACAGGCTTTGAGGTATGTATTCAAAACATATAAAAATGTTACCGCATAGACAGTAGCCCCTGATGCTCAGTTTGGTGTTCGGAAAGAAAAGCCGAGCTGAGGATCTAAAAGATATACGCACGAGTCTAACATAAATATGTCAATATGGGAATGCAGGCTGCGCTGCTGACCTCTGCCGCACTGACTGCGGAGGTCAATGCATTGAAGGAGAGCCTTGAGCGGTCCGAGAACGAGCTCGGCCGTGCCAAGAAGCAGCTCGAGGACAAGGAGGGTATGTAATACCGCATGTAAATGTATATAGAAATAATTGGTTGCAAATAATGACAGGACCAACGTAAATGTTGCAGGGGCCACGACCGAGGTGGCGACCCTGAAGGAAGCGGTGTCCAAGGCCGAAAACAGTGCGGCCTTGGAGCGCTCCGAGCGAGAGAAGCAGGAGGTGCGGGTGGCGGAGGTGCAGCAAGAGCTCCAGGCTCTCGTGGAGAAACACGAGGGTTTGGAGCGTGACTCGAAGACTCGAGAGTCCGAGCTCGCCTTTGCTCTTGAGAGTGCCAAGACCGCTAAGGCCGAAGCCCAGAAGGCCCTCCAGGAGATCGAGGCGATGAAGAAGATAGCGGAGGGTAAGGCATTCTTTATGCAAAGCAAGAATATAAAAGTAAAGTATCTGTTACTTACCCGAATCCGGAGCTCTCCAGGAGCGTTCGCCGATCTGCCCCGTAGTGTATCTGATGCTGCCGCATTCTATCGAGCCGAGGAGGGGAGCTCGACGGAAAAGGTGTTCTGGTCTCAATATGCTGAGGCCGGACATCCGGTGCCCCTGAGCGACCAGCTGAAGCAGCTGGTCGAACTCCACAAGGTGGCTGAACAGGCCATGAAGGGCCTCATAGTTCGGCTGTGGCCTAGAGAAGTCATGCCTGGGAGTTACTTCGGTCTGGTGCGGCGGCTGGTGGACGCGTGTCCGTGGATTGAGGTCATCAAGCGCTCCGTCTGTATCGAAGGTGCCCATCGGGCCCTTGCTCATGCTAAAGTGCACTGGGGCAAGCTGGACGCTGAGAAACTTTTGACGAACGCGCCACCGCCGGGCAAGGAGTATCATACGCCCGAGATGTATTATAAGGGCGTCCTGAAGGGTGCCCGCCTTATAGCGGGTGAATGCTCCAAAGATGTAATTTTTGAGTAGACTCGCATCTGTTATCCTGTACGCTGAAAACTTTGTTCATATGCATTAAGCAATGCTTGTTAATTTAAAATATTACCTTCTGTGCGGTCGTTTATCAAATCTGAGAGATGCAAGTCGTCGGCTTCTACCCCCATGCCACGAGTGTTGGGGGGATAAACCTGAGCGCTCTTGTTCCCATTCTTGGGTCCATCTAGGGAGGCGCTCAGCACAACGAACCAGGCCATCAGACTTATAATGCTTTATCACTCTCACTTAGCCATAGAATTCTATAATTTTAAATTTCGGCGAAGCCCCTAGTATTCGGAAGACCGAGTTCGGGGCGCTATCCACGCCTAGGCCGGATAAGTCCGGCTCCTCGCTCTAAGCGGCATAAGTCTTTAAGGACTCGAAAAACCTCGCGAACAGCGACCGGTCTCTCGCACTATCATGACGGTCAGTTTTAGCTTTCTCTGCTGAGGTGTTAACCCAGCTCAACTGGGACACAAGCTAAAACTAACCGAGTTCGGGGCGCTATCCACGCCTAGGCCGGATAAGTCCGGCTCCTCGCTCTAAGCGGCATAAGTCTTTAAGGACTCGAAAAACCTCGCGAACAGCGACCGGTCTCTCGCACTATCATGACGGTCAGTTTTAGCTTTCTCTACTGAGGTGTTAACCCATCTCAACTAGGACACAATCGCAGTAGTTCTCCCAGTGCTACCTTAGCCAACATTGCGGAACGTAAGGTACCAAAACATGGGAGCCGGGCAAACCCAACTATTGACCCAAGACATGATTCGGAGCCGATGCATATAGTGCTATAAGTTTGGGGTGCCGCACTCGTGAGAGTGTTCGGTCTTCTCACACCATGTTATGGGGTGCTTAAGCCCCTGGTGTATTGGTCGTACCAAAGTGTACGGTTGCATAATGTCATGACTGAACATATTTGTATATAAAAAATAGATGAATACAATAATAGATAAGAGCTATGTATTGTTTATTAAAAAAAGGGCTGCTATGAGAGTAGAACGATACAAATAGTGCGATAAGCAAGAGATGGGATTATTTGACATGTCCCCCTCCAGGGGCAAGCTGCGGGACTTTAAGTAAAACAGGTATTTAGCTCATTATAGAGACCACCTGGACATTTGACGCGGCTTGTTCTCTCCCTGGCTGTTGCATCGTGTGTTCGGCGAGTGTATTGCCGGATAGGCCTTTCGAATAGTTGGGTCCTGAAAGTATATAAAAAAGGAACGACAAAATAGGGAGCCCCTAAGTGCGGTTGAGCCGCATTCTAGGCGTGCCGTGGTTGTGCCCCTCCCCTTATGCCCATGGTATTTCTAAAGCGTATTTATGTATGCGTGGTACCGATATCGCCATCTGGCGAGGGCTGGGGTTGGGGCCGCACTGCTATGCTTGCTCGGAACGTGCCAGCCGGTTTTGTTGTAGGTTACTTCGGGCGTGCTTGACGTTGTCCGGACGTTTAACACCCGGATTGGAGAATTGCCTTGAGAGGCTACTCTGTACTTCTGCCGCCAGGGCCGTCGTGTGCTCCTCCGTTCGGAGAGAGCGTTCGGTGTTTCCATTTACCGTGATGACTCCGTGAGGGCCTGGCATCGTGAGCTTGAGATATGCGTAGTGCGGCACCGCATTGAATTTTGCAAATGCGGTTCGTCCGAGCAGGGCGTGATAGCCACTGCGGAATGGGACTATGTCGAAGATTAACTCTTCGCTTCGGAAATTATCCGGTGATCCGAAGACCACTTCGAGTGTAACCGAGCCTGTACAGCTGGCTTCTACACCTGGTATGGCGCCTTTAAAGGTTGTCTTTGTGGGTTTAATCCTTGAGGGATCTATACCCATTTTTCGCACTGTATCCTGATAGAGCAGGTTTAGGCTGCTGCCGCCGTCCATGAGGACTCTAGTGAGGTGAAATCCGTCGATGATTGGGTCTAGGACCAATGCGGCGAATCCACCGCGACGAATGCTAGTGGGGTGGTCCCTTCGATCAAAAGTGATCGGGCAGGAGGACCATGGGTTGAACTTTGGGGCGACTGGCTCCAACGCATAGATGTCCTTTAGAGCGCGCTTCCGCTCCCTCTTGGGGATATGGGTTGCGTATATCATGTTCACCGTCCGCACTTGCGGGGGGAAGCCCTTCTGTCCTCTGTTGTTCGCCGGCCGGGGCTCCTCCTCGTCATTGCTATGCAGCCCCTTGTCTCTGGTTTCGGCACTTAACTTGTCTGCCTGCTTGAACACCCAACAATCCCTGTTGGTGTGGTTGGCTGGTTGTTCGGGGGTGCCATGTATCTGACACGAGCGATCGAGTATCCAGTCTAAACTAGATGGGCCCGGAGGGTTTCTTTTGAATGGCTTCTTCCTTTGACCGAGTTTAGAGCCTCTGAATCTGGCATTGACTGACATATCCTCAGTATTGTCGCCGTTAATGCGGCGCTTGTGCTTGTTGTGACATGACCTGCCATTATTGTCCTTGGTATCCGAATTGCCAGGGCTCTTGGTTATGTTATTGCTATGAGCTAGCCAGCTGTCTTCTCCTGCGCAAAAGCGGGTCATGAGTGTTGTGAGGGCTGCTAGAGATTTCGGCTTTTCCTGTCCTAGGTGCCGGGCAAGCCACTCGTCTCGGATGTTGTGCCTGAAGGCTGCAAGGGCCTCGGCGTCCGGACAATCGACTATTTGATTTTGCTTGGTTAGGAACCGTGTCCAGAATTGTCTGGCCGATTCCTCTGGCTGCTGGATTATGTGGCTTAGGTCATCGGCGTCTGGTGGTCGCACATAAGTGCCCTGGAAGTTGTCAAGGAATGCGGATTCCAGGTCCTCCCAGCAACTAATTGACTCTGTTGGCAGGTTGTTAAGCCAATGCCGAGCTGGTCCTTTGAGCTTGAGCGGGAGGTATTTGATGGCATGTAGATCATCACCACGGGCCATGTGGATATGAAGGAGATAATCCTCGATCCATACCGCGGGATCAGTTGTGCCATCGCATGATTCGATGTTTATGGGTTTAAAACTCTCGGGGATTTGATGATCCATTACTTTGTCTGTGAAGCATAGTGGGTGTGCGGCGCCCCTGTACTGGGCTATATCGCGACATAGCTCAGATGAGCTTTGTCTGTTGTATTCGGCCTGGCCGTATTTATCATATCCGGCGTGACGGTTATCGTCACGTGATGTGGGGCGCCCACGCGATCCGTAGATCGATCTTGTTTGCCTTGCCTTATCCTCCAATATGTCTCGCAGGTCTGTTGCGTTTCCCCGTGCTCTCGTATTCTTAGAGCGGTGCCGGGGTGCGGCTTGGATTGAGGGCCGAATGGCCTCTCTGTCCCGGCCACGGGGTGGCCGATCGGGCGCATCGTACGCTGGTGATGTAGGTTTAGTTGCTTCCTCCTCTAGTTGGGGTAGTAGCCTGCGCTTTGGGTAACTCTTGGAGGGGCGTTCGAGTTTATATTCTTCGGCTGCCAGGACTTCAGTCCATCTGTCGGCTAGCAAGTCTTGGTCAGCTCTAAGCTGCTGCTGTTTTTTTGAGGCTGCTCGCCGTGGCCATAAGCCTGCGTTTGAAATGCTCTTGTTCAACAGGATCCTCTGGCACGATGAATTCGTCATCGTCGAGGCTTGCCTCGTCTTCGGAGGGAGGCATATAATTGTCGTCCTCGACCTCTCTGTTTACCGCTCTCTCATGAGGGCTGGCTCCTTCGTCCTCCTGCGCTGAATCCTGCTGGAGGGGGTTGTCTTCGGCACTGTCCGGGGTGTTGATGTCTCCGGTACCGGATTCGCCGTTCTTGCTTTGGCGGGATTTAGAGCGGCGTCCTGACGTCGGCGCTTGGGTTGCTTCTTGGAGGGGTCGTCCTCCGTTTTTTCATCACCATCCCCTGCTTTGGGGGTGTCCACCATGTATATGTCATATGACGAGGTGGCCTTCCAGTGCCCTATAGGTGCTAGTTCTTGGTCGTCTCCTTCATCGGCGTCCATACCGTCGATGTCTTCGGAGTCGAAGTCGAGCATGTCGGTTAGATCGTTAACAGTGGCTACAAAGTGGGTGGTGGGTGGGTTTCAAATTTCTTCGGCGTCCGCATCCCAACCCTGCTAACCATAGTTCGGCCAGGGCTCTCCTGACAAAGAGAGGGACTTTAGTGAATTCAGGATATCGCCGAAGGGCGAGTGCTGAAAGACGTCCACGACGGTGAACTCCATGATCGGAGCCCAATCGGGTTCGATCGGAAGGGGTGCAGAAGATTCGGAGTCTGGAACGGAGTCCGGCACTTTGGAGTCACGGGCCTTGCAAAGGACTAGGCTGGTATTCGGCTTTATCGCCGTAGAGATTGCGGCTCCTGGAGCGGCATCCAACCGACCGTCCCCGACTGGGGCAGCCGGCTCCGAGCTAATGGCCAGAGCGGACACTTGAGCGGTGCTCGGGGCGCTGTCCGGCGGTAGAGCTAGATCATGCCCATCGTGACAGTGCGACGCGCTCGGCTGTGGCTCGAATCCGTCAAAGATCAAGTCCCCGCGGATGTCGGCCGTGTAGTTTAGGCTTCCAAACCTGACCCGATGGCCAGGGGCGTAGCTTTCGATCTACTCCAGATGGCCAAGTGAATTGGCCCGCAGTGCGAAGCCGCCGAATACGAAGATCTGTCCGGGGAGAAAAGTCTCACCCTGGACCGCATCATGGTTGACGATCGAAGAAGCCATCGGACCTAAAGGTGACGACACAGAGAAACTCTCAATGAAAGCACCAATGTCGGTGTCAAAACCGGCGGATCTCGGATAGGGGGTCCCGAACTATGCGTCTAGGCGGATGGTAACAGGAGACAAGGGACACGATGTTTTTACCCAGGTTCGGGCCCTCTCGATGGAGGTAAAACCCTACTCCTGCTTGATTAATATTGATGATATGGGTAGTGCAAGAGTTGATCTACCACGAGATCAGAGAGGCTAAACCCTAGAAGCTAGCCTATGGTATGATTGTTGTTCATCCTACGGACTAAAACTCTCCGGTTTATATAGACACCGGAGAGGGCTAGGGTTACACAGAGTCGGTTACAATGGGAGGAGATCTTCATATCATATCGCCAAGCTTGCCTTCCACGCCAAGGAAAGTCCTATCCGGACACGGGACGAAGTCTTCAATCTTGTATCTTCATAGTCCGGGAGTCCGGCCAAAGGTCATAGTCCGGCCATCCGGACACCCCCTAATCCAGGACTCCCTTAGATCCTATGGCCCGTACAAAGGCCAATGGATCCTACGACCGTAGAAGGCCCATGGATCATACGGCTCGCAGGAGGACCATGGTTACAACAGTTTGTGTGCTGCCATGATTATTTTGGCCTAGTTACCAAAAATAGGCTATTGTGGCCACTAGAAAAACACAGAAAAAGAATTGCAATGACTACAAGCAAACAACTAAACAAGATAATGAGGAAATAAATAAGCAAGCAATTAACGCTAGACTATTACCGCTATTACACATATTACATCCACTGGGCATCAAAGTTCGCCACCAATGCAAATATAGGGAACAAAGCAGCATATTACATACACTGGCCATCAAAATTGGCCACCAGTGTAAATAAACGCGGCAGCAAAACAAGAGCATAACTGAAACAACTTCATAAGAGCTCAAGAAACATTATCCTGGGTATCCACCATGCTGGCAAGAAGCTTAGCAAGCTTATTAGCTTTGCCCTGTTTGGCGATAAAATCCTCCAACGCTTGTTGTTGCACCAGAAAGTATGCATCTGAATGCTTCAGGGACTTCCGCAGTCCTTCCGCTTCTTGTCGCAGCACATCTGATTGATGTCTTCCAGCTTGCAGTTGAGACTCAAGAAACCGAATTGATTCAGACAGTGAGTTTGAATAGCTTGTGCAAGCGGTAGTGGCTAGTAACTCGAACACTAAACCAAGACAGGAATTTGGGGTTGTCTCACTGTCTTCAAGATAGTCTTCCTTAGCTATTTTATCAGCTTTGTTGGAGACCAACAAGGATGTGTCACTATCCTAAACCTTATCTGCATTACTTCCTTTACCATTGCTTAATAAGGCACTCTTCCCCAATATTCTTACAGCATTCTAAAAGAAGAAACAAGCAGACACATAACAGGTTTAGCATGTACTAGTATATGAAACTCATTTTGGTGAACCAGTTCATTAGTAAGGTGGACAGGATTAAACTACCAATTCTTCTATTGCCAAGTACTAGTACATAATAAAAGCATCAAACAAACATATATCTATGTCCTATGGTCACTGCATTGTCTTGCCAAATCAAAATAGAGACATGGTTCAAATCATATCAGTTCAAGACAAAGCAGTAGTGAAAGAATGCAAAGCGCGGGAAACTACACGGCACAATAAGATTTCAGATGGGTACCACGGGTCTACATGTACAACAACACTATTGGCTCTATTGTGATGCTAGTAATATGCATGATATGAGAAGTCAACTGTATACACAATTGAAATTGAAATCAATAGAGCTATTGATAAGAGAAACCTGTTAAAGAAACATGCGTGAACATACCTGTTGTGCCATTGGAGTTTCGATTGGATCCTTCAATTTAAAAATAAGTTTGTATGAGTAAATACAGTGATACAAGAGCAAAGCAGTATGCATGATAGCAATTATAGTTAAAAAGGCGCGCCTAGGCTCTAGGCGTTGGCAAAACACATTGCGCATAGCTACGCTTAATCTATGCATAACTGCGCATAAGCATGCGCTTTGGTCAGTAAAACGCAAGGCAGTGGCAAAACACACAATTAATGCCTAGCACTTTTTTGAACTATGATAGCAATGGAATCTTAAATTAGAACAATTGTTCTTCAGGTTTAGGCACTTGTTCTACATGAACAGAGTACAGTAAGACGCAAGAATATAATACTTAAAAATAGAAAATGAGCTCATAGACCTTATCACATTCTTGGTTCGGGACCAGTACAGGACAAGGCATTCCCAGTCATCGTCCAGTAAATGTGTCTCAGGAGAACGTAAGGGAATTTGATGAGTTTCTTTGCCGGTGAAGTACGTTTTCTTCAGGTAATTCCGATACTGCCACCAAGCATTCTTGAAGATAGCAGAAGTATTAGCATAGGTCACCTCATCCTGAGTTTCCAAATCGGTCCTTCTCTATAGAGAAAAATGCGAAAATTTGCTGTATTATAACCATCATGGAGGTAGGATGCATGGGACAAAGCAAAGTAATTGCCATGAATAACATTACTTACACATAACTCCTGGACAAACACCTGCAACTGGCATTTTCCTTCATCTTCAGTATAATATTTCCAAGATGGGAAGATACGCACATACGATTTAAGAACATCAAATGCGATAGCTGCTAAACTACAACTAGCTGGTTGTGCTTCCTCCACAGGAATAGGCGTACTAACTGGTGGAGTTGCGGTTCACCGTGGTAGTACTGGCCCTTTGGGCACTGGAGCTGCCTTACTAACTGCTCTTATTTGGGAGCTCTATGGTGGAGATGGTGCTGTGTCAACAGGAACTGGGTTACTATCTGCTGGGGTTGGGGTTAGATTGGGTGAAGCTGGTTCTCTGTCCATCAAGTAGGGGTACAATCTGTGAGAGTTTGGGTTATGTGTGGTAGGGCTGGTTCTTGTGCATGTACAACCGGGGTGCTATCTCCACCAAGAGGTAGCACTGTTTTATTTGAATACCGTGTTTTTAGTCTGCTAGATACTAGCATCACCCGCTCCAATTAAAATGGCCGATAAACAGGAAACATAGTTGAATGTACAGACATTGTATGAGAGACAGATGCAATAGATAGTGTGGAAAAAAGAGGGCATGAAATAGTTGACATGTATATTGTTTAACTAAAACGGATAACATGACATAATTTCACATATATGATGTCTATCTAAACTGGATAGCATAGCATAACATAATTCAAAGATATGATGAATAACTAAACAGGATCACATGACATAATTCACCTACATGTTATCTAAGTAATTATGATCGCATCATTTAATTCACATATGTGATTTATATGCTAAACAGAGGGCATTCGATATGATGTTTGAACTAAGAACATGGTGTTGAATATTGTGTATATGATGTCTAAACTATGCAATGCAAGACACCGTATGCATGATATGAGCAGTATAACCGTGCCAAGTTAGAGCGTACACCTCAGTGGGGGAATAGGACTGGTCATCTATCTCTGAATCCATCTCCGAGGAGCTATCGGGACCCAATAAGAGAACTGCTTTGACAGGTAGCACTGTCTGCTCTGAAGACCTTGTTTTCGCTCCAGATTTTTCCATCTCCCACCCAAATGGCTGATTCACAAGAAGAGTAGTTTAATGTACAAACATTGTCGATAAATGGAAATGTAATGAAGAAAAGGATGGGCAAGATATCATTCAAATATATGATGCCTGGTTAAACAGGATGGCATTGCACATTTCACATATATTATGGCTGGCTAAAAGACATGAGACTGCATAATTCCCATATATGATATAGAAACTAAACATGTGGCATTACAGAACATGTCTAAACTAAGCAGATGACATATATGATGTCAAAAGTAGGCACTGCAAGGCAACATACACATGATATGACTAACATCATCATGCCAAGGTAGAGCAAACACCTTGGGGGGTAAATAGGAGTGGTCAGCGGCGTCTGAATCCGCCTCAGAACAGATATCTTCCTCTGGATTACAATCTGGAGAGGGGTGGGGTGGGTTTGCCATTGAACCCACCATGGAGTGATGTCTGCATGACATTGTATTGCCGCGCAAAACTCTTTCTTTTTCTCTACATGTTCAGCATGACTGTGTACAATATATGACATATATACGAAAAAATATGGTGAGATTATGTAAGGAGAGCATGCGGAAATTTAGAGTGATGGTAACAACCAGTGGATGGATCCAAAAATAATGATAGCAGGCTAATGATTGCTTTAAATTAATAAAAAGACAGATGATGGTTGCTTTACTATTTGTTTCCCACCCAAGATGAACAACATAGGCATACCCTAAGTGAACAGATATTAGACAGACATACTATTCATTGCTGCCTTGATATGTGCCCCACAACTAATTTAGAACTCAAGTTTGAACATTAATTTGGACCTGACTTGGGAGTCCAAGAGCTGAACAGGACGATTGTCACGCCTAAGATGCTACCCTATCCTAAAGGAAATCAAAGGTCCCACCAAGGATAGAAGCACATCTTGAAGACGCTTTTGCAAGGTGGATATCATTACATCAACATTACATAATATATGGGGATACATAGAAGAGGCATAGAATGCCACACGATTACAACATCATATTACACAAGAACAACATCCCACTATGGATGAAACACAAACAGAAGCTCAAACGGTATCCACCCTGCTAGCCAGGCTGCTGACCTGGAACCTATCCCCTAGTCGAAGAAGAAGCAGAAGAAGAACTCTAAAACAAGCAAACATCACTCTCGCGTCAAGATCATCGCATAACCTGTACCTGTAACTGTTGTTGTAGTAATCTATGAGCCACCAGGACTCAGCAATCCCATTACCATGGGTATCAAGACTAGCAAAGCTTAATGGGTAAGGAAGGGGTAAAGTGATGAGGTTGGAGCAGCGACTAAGCATGATATGGTGGCTAACATACGCAAATAAGAGCGAGAAGACAGCAAACGGAATGGCCGTGAAGCTAGCAATGATCAAGAGGTGATCCTGAACTACTACTTACGTCAAACATAACTCAAAACCGTGTTCACTTTCCGGACTCCGCTGAAAAGAGACCATAACGGCTACACACACGGTTGATGCGTTTTAATTCGAATCAGGTGTCAAGTTATCTACAACCGGACATTAACAAATTCCCATCTGCCACATAACCCCGGACGCGGCTCTCGAAAGTTTAAAACCCTCCAGGGGTGTCCCAACTTAGCCCATCACAAGGTCTCACGGTCAAAGAAGGATATTCCTTCTCCCAGGAAGACCCGATTAGTCTCGGAATCCTGGTTTACAAGACATTTCGACAACGGTAAAACAAGACCAGCAAGACCGCCCGATGTGTCGACAATCCCGATAGGAGTCGCACGTATCTCGTTCTCAGGACACACCGGATAAGCTAAGCGTACATGTACCGATGTAACCCAAGTTGCCAAGGGATGGTCCCGCACGGTGCTCTAGTTTGGACCAACACTCCGAGGAGCACTGGCCCCCCGGGGGGGGGGGGGGGTAAAATAAAGATGACCCTCGAGAGCGCGACTCCCAAGGGAAAAAGGCTAGGTGAGGCAAATGTAAAACCAAGGTTGGGCTTTGCTGGAGGAGTTTTATTCAAAGCGAACTGTCAAGGGGGTCCCATAAATCACCCAACCGCGTAAGGAACGAAAAATCAAGGAACATAACACTGGTATGACAGAAACTAGGGCGACAAGAGTGGAACAAAACACCAGGCATAAGGCCGAGCCTTCCACCCTTTACCAAGTATATAGGTGCATTAATTAAATAAGAGATATGGTGATATCCCAACATAACCCTGTCCATCATGGAGCAATCTTCAACTTCACCTGCAACTAACAACGCTATAAGAGGGGCTGAGCAAAACGGTAACATAGCCAAGCAACGGTTTGCTAGGAAGGGTGTAAAAGGTTAGAGGCTGACATGGCAATTTGGGAGGCTTGGTAAATAAGAGATAGGTAGCGCCAGCAAAGTGATAGAACGAAGCAACTAGCATAGCAACGATAGTAGTGAGATCCAGGGTAACGATCATCTTGCCTGAAATCCCGCTAGGAAGAAGAACGAGTCCATGAAGAAGATGAACGGACGTAGTCGAACGAATCCTCACAAACGCAGCATTACCGGAACTATCAAGGAGAAGCGCAACCGGAAAGAAGTAAACAACATGGTAAACAACCATCACATAAACATGGCATGATGCACAATCAAGTATGATTCATGTCCGGTTTAATGAGGCATGGTATGGCAAAGTGCAACAAACAACACTACAAACTAAGTGGAGCTCAATATGCAACGAGTTGCATATTGACGAAACACCACATGCAATTATTTAGTTCGCTCCTGTTATGAACAAGACAAGATTAAATGTTAATTAACATGGCAAGAGGCGAAGCATAATAAAACTACCTAGCTAGGCAATTTAAATGAGGCCAGAACCACAAACAACAATTCCAGAAAATCCTCATGAGCAATATTTGAATTTGGTACTGTTCTACCCTAAACCATATTTTAATATTGTTAAACAAAAAAACAAAGTGCACCATGTTAAACAATGCATTTTTCCACCCCATTTACATATAAAGTTTATTTAAAATCGAGCTACGGTTATTTAGTTATGAAATAAATCATTTTTAACATGCATTTGAGAAAATTTAAACAAACAACATTTTAAACATTTTAAACATGTATGAAAGTGGCATATTATGAAAGTACATGAAAAATTGAGCATCTTACATATATAGTTTATTTAAATCGGATGCATGGTTTGTGAATTATTATATGCATGAACATGAGGGGCCAATCTGTAAATATGCAGTTTCTAGATAATTGGACAAATTCGCAGAACGGGAAAACCATGACATGGGCCGAATTTGATAGCCCAACAAAAGGGAAAGGAGGCACTGGGGGTTTTCTCACCATGGGCTTGGCCCATCTGCAGAGGAGGCCAACTTGGGGCGTTGGGCCTCGTGCGACAGAGGGGAGCAGCTGGGCCTGGGCGCGGCGCGGGCCTCGCAGGCAGATCGAAGCGGAGGCAAGGCGATCGGTCAGCGCGGAGGGTCAACAAGCAAAGGATTAGTGGCTGGGCGTGCGCGTCCTCTCCTGCTCGATGTAGAAGCAGGGGAGGTCGATGCGGTCAACGAGTACGGGCGACGCCTCGCTACTTGGCGCGGTCGCGGACGAGGGCCCTGCCGGCGGGATCCGGGCGGGAACGGGCAAGGGTGGCAGAGGAAGGCGACGGCTTGGCGGTTGCCTGAAGAATGATGATAGAGGGAAATCAGAGAAGAAAATGGGGAGGGAGATGGCATGGGCGCAACGGGGCCTGCCTGGGGTTGCCGGCGACGAAGAGGCCGGTCGCCAGAGGCGCGGAGGCGAGGCCGTGGTTGAACGAGGAGAGGCCGAGGATGGCTCGATCCGGCCGGAGGTGAGGCGACGACAACAAACTCGAAGGCCGACTATGCTGCTACTGCTCCATGGCGGTTGGTTTGGTTCCTTGCTGCGTCAAGTACAAGGAGAGAGAGATGTGAGAGAGAGCGTTAGGTAAGGGAGAGAGACAAGGGAGGAGAGGAGCGGGACGAGGCCGGTCCTGGACGTGGCTGCCGACGGTGTGGTCGCCGGAGGGCACGGCCTGCGGGTTGGTCGCCGGCTCAGGCAGAAGAGCTCGCCGGCTCGCGCGAGGGGACAAGTCTGAGCGCTCCTGATCGGGGCCTCGGGCAGCTTCACGATCCAAGGGGATCAAGGGGAGGAGAGGTAGGCTTCGGGCGTGCTGCGGGTAGGAGCGGCGGTGCAAATCAAGGGAGATGGGCGGCGCGAGGTGGATCGAAGGGGTGCTGGTTGTCCTGGTGCTGAAAACGAGGGACGGAGAGAGTGGATGCGGGTTGGATCCTGAGGAAGAGGAGTGGCGGCAGCGAGGAGGATTGGTGGATTGGACAGGAGAGGCTAGGGTTTGACTGTTTAAATAGCTAGGGGATTAGGGTAGTGGTTAATTCGGTCCGTCCGATCACAATCGGGCGGTCGAGAATAAATAGGTTAGGTAGCCTAAATAAGAAAATGGGGATGTTTTAGGGATGTTTGGGGGTGATCCGAATCCAATGGTGATGACTGAGCGGTTCAGGTTAGGGGCAAGTTTCGGACGCACGCGAGGAGTCTGAGAGAGGTCGACGAAGACAAGGGGGGAAACGAAGAACAAGGATGGTCTCGGAACGGTTAACGAGCGCAACGTAGAGAAGCGAGCAGCGGCAACTACAAACGAATGCAAGTTTTAAGAAAACAATGCCGATGCGATGCACATGATGCCATGAGATGAGATGCATGACATGAACAAAATGCAAAACAAAAGACAAAAACCCAACCATGAAGGAAATATCATATCGCATCTCCGGAAAAGGCAAGAGTTGGAGTTACGAATATGGAAAGTTGTATCCAGGGCGTTACAACACTCCACCACTACGAGAGGATCTCGTCCCGAGATCTAGGATGGCACCGGAGGGAAAACAGAAGAGGAAGAGAGGAGGTAAAACTAAGTTGCTTCTTCGACAAACGAGTGAAACCACGAACCTTGAGAGGTTGAAAAGTTGAAAGAAAGAACACAACAGAGTTGAACACAATCGAGAGCATTCCAGTAGAAAAGAGAAACAAGGAACACCATGTTAACGTTGGAGGTTGCAAAGCTATGAATGACGAGCACAATGGGCAAGAAGGAATTGAAATCACTCTGGTTGAAACGAGATAAGAATGAATAAGAATGATATAATTTGGACATCACTCCGACTGAAAATAGAAGGAATTGAACATGAATTTGACAAGATGAGAGGATACTTGATGAGATCAACAACACACTACCTCCAGAACTATTGAAAGAATGGCACAAGGGGTAAGAAAGATTTCAGACAGCTCTCCGGTTGAGGAAGGAGGCAAAACTTGATAAGATGAGAGAACTCGAATGAAAACACGACACCCCGGCTAAACGAAGAAGCAAGGAGAAGAACATGATCTTGACAAAACAAGATGATGGGTCGAAGAGAGCAACATCACAATGCCTCCGGAAGAAAATAATAGAAGATAGACCATTGGAATAAAAGAATGGAGAAGAAAATGCCAACTTCTAGCACAAATGAGCTTGGAAAGCACCCTTCAAAGAAGGTTATAACGGAGTTGTTAGAAAACCAACAACGAAACGAATAAGCTTGTAGTGGGCTTATGGAAAACTTCTCAAAGTTGAGGCAAAATTCTACCACTACGGAAACAAATAATATAATTGATAACATCAACGAGATGAAAATTTTCTTCCACCAAGATGATAGAGAGATAACTTGGATCATTGATAAGCACCACAACAACAACATTCCTTACGGAAGGCTGTAGGTGAAATCCGACACAAGATAACTCCAACAAAGAGATTAATGGATTTAAAATACCTCATTCTTGACAACATGTGGATCGCGAAACATGAATGGAAATTGTCAAGAATGATATAACACCACCTCAAAAGATAAGGTAGAAAGAATTGCACTTTGGAATGCAAGATGAAGATTACTTGAACGCCTCAAAACAAAACATGTGTTGAGCACCATGTTTAATTTTTGAGTATAGCTTGGCGGGTCATAACTTCGAGAGAAATCTTGAAGAACAATTGAAGAATGAAAAGAATCCTTGACGAACCACCATGTAGAGCCTCCATGAAGAACTCCGGTAATAAAAGGATGATAGAAAGAAAGAGAAGTTGAAAACACAAGGTGAAGCCTTGCAATGATTTAGATGGAGCTTCGGGACGAGTTAATTGAGAGCTTGGAACTCCGGAAACAAAAGATGAAGCATCTCAAACCGAGAATGTGATATGATGAACAACTCTGGAAAGAAGAAACTAGATCACTTGGATGAAACAATAATAAGAATTACGTTATGCCTATCCTTCACCAATTTAAATTGATGACAAGCAACAGATTTGGCATACTACTTATTCTCGTAGAAAGGATTGAAGAGAGATTGTCGTGGTATTCTCACGAGGGGGGGGGGTGCAAGACGACATATGCCACAAGGTGGCTTCGTGTGAGGGCAAGACTGCTGCCGGAATATCTAGGGACGGGTATGCGAGTAGCACGGGCTAGTTTACCCAGGTTCGGGGCTCTCCGGAGAGATAATACCCCTACTCCTGCATGTCTGAGTATATATCTGGGGTGTACATCGGACAGTACAAAGTGCTCCGGGAGCTGTATTTGGAGTCAGTGCCATTGGCATCTGACTTGGTATATATGCATATGAGCTAGTGGCTGCATGTGCCTTAGCATGCATGCGTGAGTGGCCTTGTGGCCGACCAAGTGCATGTGGCGTGGCTATGTGTGAGAGTGGATGGTGGATGATGGATGGATGGCTATATATAGTGTGGAGCTAGCTTACTATCTAAGCTATGTAGGCATGGTAGCTAGCTAGCTAGTGGCATGGTGGGGTGTCACACTTGTCCCCTGGGTCACTTCATAAATAGTCCCCAGGGACAAGTGTCACTGTACATGATGGCTGGGGTGACACGTGAACAGTGCTCGAGTACATCCGTCTCGTCGGTGTCTCGTCGATGTCGGGTCGGGCTGCAGTCGGCAGCCGACTGGTTGGCGCAGTCAGCAGCCGGCAGCCGGCCGGGCAGGGCAGTCGGACGAGGAGCCGGCAGGAGCGGCCGGGCAGTCGGACTGAGGGGCTTTGCTAGCCCCGATGTCTTGAATAATTGTCTTGCCGTCTTTGGGGTACCCGTCGCCAATTACTCCGACAATAGCCCCCAAGCCTCTGGGCAACTTGGCAAAGTTGGGCGGAGGTTTTTTGGCGGGTATTCATGGAAATGATCATAAAAAGACAAAGTTAGTCCACGCAGATATGTCAAATGATTGCTTTTAGCATTGCAAGTTTTATGCGGAGGGTGCCGACTCGGTTTCGTCCGAGCCCCCTTAATCTTTTTCGTGTTCCCTCCACTTTGTGGCTTGTGCTCTCGTTCGCCGGACAGCCGCTCTGCGGTCTGTGGCTAAGAGTGGGCCATGAAGTGGAGTGTACAGTACTCAGACTCTAAGAGCGGATTTAACTGAGCAGCTACTCATAAAGGAAACGGTCGGGTCGCCCAAAGCGTTTCTCTTCCCGGACGTTTTTTCGCGTGGGGTGACCTCCATCTTTTGCTCTTGCTAGCCGGATAGCCGCTCTGCGGTCTGTGGCTGAGAGGTGGGCCTTTGGTACTGCACACGCTACTAAGCCATCTGCGGGAAAAAACGTCTCAGGCCAAGCGACCAGCCCCCGGGCCAATTCTGGCTGGCGTCGGGGCGAACAGTGGTGCAACTGCAATAAAAATGCGGAGATAGCCCCCGAGCATCGCTCAGGGTTATCCGTGCTTGCGTGATGCAAAAATATGCGGGTGAGGAGCTCACATTGATTTTCGTGTAGCCGAGGCGGAGTTTGCCGAAGACAGCCGGCGCGGCTCAACGCTTGCGGAGTGCGCCGGCGCACCCGCTGGGTGTAGCCTTCGAGCCCCCGGGTGCTCGAAGGGGGGTCCCGGCCGGTCAGGCTCGACCGGCCAGGCGGCGAGGCGTCTTGCAACACCCTTTTTCTTCTTTTTCTCTTCTGCCGGCTGCTGCCAGCCGGACAATACTCTTCTCTTGTCTGCAATCTTCGCGGGGGCGCGCCAGCGCACCCGCTGGGTGTAGCCCCCGAGATTTGGGCCGACTGCTGAGCAGTCGGGCCGGATCTCTCGATGACTACTTTGTCTTCTCTCTTTGCGGGGGCGCGTCAGCGCACCCGCTGGGTGTAGCCTCCGAGATTCGGGCCGACTACTGAGTAGTCGGGCCAGATCTCCCGGCAACTACTTTGTCTTCTTCTCTTTCTCTTCAGCCGGCTGTGCTCGGACGGACCGACTCGTCGGTCGGCCAGGCAGTGAAGCGGGCAGAAGAACCAGCCGGTCCAGCGGCAACGCGGGCTATTGACCGGAGCAGTCGGCTGGACTGCAGTCTGCAAAGTCGGATCCTCCTTTTCTCTTTTTTCTTTCTCTGCCAGTCGGCCGTGGGCACCCGGCCTTTTCTTCACCCGGCTCTGGGCAGCCGGATGCACACACAATTTTTTTTGGCAGCTGGATTGGGCACTCGGCCTCTTTTCCCAGACAGCCGGCTCAGCTCCAGTCGGCAGGCTCTTTTTTTTTGCACTCGGCCACTTCTCAGCCGGATTGGGCACTCGGCCCTTTCTTCTTCTTTTTCTTTTTTTTTTCTGTCCGACTCCATGTGGGCAGCCGGACCCTTCATTTTTTTCTCAGCCGGCTTGACTTTTCTTTTTTCAGCCGGCCTCCCACTTCTTTTTCTTTCTATCTTTTCCTTCTCTCCGGCCGGCCAGGGGAACACGCGGAACACAGCCGGCGCGAGCACGGCGATAGGCGGAGTGTTTCGGCGCGGGGTGGCATCCCGGCAGGCAGAGCTGGCGGGGCGCGGGAGGGCCCCAGGCGGCCGGGTGCGCGGGGACTGAAACCGGCGAGGGGCACAGCAGCGGCCACGGGGGCGCGTAGTGGAGCCGGCACGACCAGTCGGAGGCGGCAGCCGGGCACTGGAGCCATGGTGATGGCAGGCCGGCATCGGAGAGCTCGGACGCAGGTGCGACAGAGCAGGCCGGGCGCGGCAGGGGCCGACCTAGGTGCATGGAAACCGGTCTACGTAGGGTGGCGAGTGGGTGGAGCGAGGCGGCGCGAGAGGGAGCTGGCGGCCGGCTGCGGAGCAAGCGGCCACGGGCGCACCCGGCGGGGGCGGCGCGCGGAGGCGGCCCCGGGCGACACGGGAGGCGGACGGGGAGCAGTCGACCACAGGCAGACTCGGCGGGGGCGTCACGCATAGGCGGACCCAGCTAGGAGCCGGCTAGCCGCGAGGCCGGCCTGCGGCCAGGCTGGTGGCGGCGAGGGAGCGGCGACTCGGCGCACGCGAGGGCCTGGCAGCTGGAGCCGGCGATGGGGTGCGGCCAAGCGGCGCGCGGGAGGCTGCGACGGGCGGAGCAGGCGGAGCCGCAGGCGAGGAGGTAGAGAGACTGGTCGGCTCGTCGGAGGCCGCTGTGGGCGGAGGAGGCGAGGCCCGCCGCCGCCGCTGGTGGAGCGGAGCTCGCGCGGTGGAGCTGCGGTGGAGTTGGCGAGCGAAGCCGCCAGAGGAGAGCCGGCACGCGCTGGCACAGGGCATAGATTGGAGTAGAGCAGCGCACAGTTGGCGGAGCAGAGAGAGTCCAGGCGAGGCTGCAGACGGGCAGCGGCGGGCAGGGAGCCTTAGTAGACCGAAGCAGCAGCCAAGAAGTGTGTGTACGGGCGCCTCCCCTGACGATGCGCAGGAGGGCAACCAGAGGCGTGCTAGTGGAGATGCGTATGGGTAGTTCATGGCTATAGTTGACCTTCCTAGTTTGACTAGCGTTTTGGGTAGTGTATCTGGTTTGCATCCGACCAATGTACAGGGATTATCTGGTCAGTATCTGGCTATGGTATGAGATTATCTGAGGCATACACAGGGTACATATGCGCCATGGACAAGCTCGGCGCAGAGCGTCCATGGAAAATAGAGTGAGGAGGACGAGGCCGAGGCCATCGACGAGGACGCGCCGTCCCGCGCAACCGCCTCGGGGGCGTGTCGATGTAGAGCCCCAGATGACGGCCGTCGCGGCAGAAATAATGAAGATGGTGAGGCCGACGGCGAGGACGCGCCGCCCCTCGCGGCCACTCCGGGGGCGTGTCGGTGTCGAGCCCCCGACCGCTACTGGAGAGACGGTGCGACGCTGCGGCGGTGAAGGCGAAAATGGTCCCGCCCGGACTGCGAAACCAGCAGCAGCGCGGTAGCATAGTACTGCCCCACGATGGGCGCCAAATGTCGTGGTATTCTCAGGGGGGGGGGGTGCAAGACGACATATGCCACAAGGTGGCTTCGTGTGAGGGCAAGACTGCTGCCGGAATATCCGGGGACGGGTATGCGAGTAGCACGCGCTAGTTTACCCAGGTTCGGGGCTCTCCGGAGAGATAATACCCCTACTCCTGCATGTCTGAGTATATATCTGGGGTGTACATCGGGCAGTACAAAGTGCTCCTAGAGCTGTATCTGGAGTCAGTGCCATTGGCATCTGACTTGGTATATATGCATATGAGCTAGTGGCTGCATGTGCCTTAGCATGCATGCGTGAGTGGCCTTGTGGCCGGCCAAGTGCATGTGGAATGGCTATGTGTGAGAGTGGATGGTGGATGGATGGACGGATGTCTATATATAGTGTGGAGCTAGCTTACTATCTAAGCTATGTAGGCATGGTAGCTAGCTAGCTAGTGGCATGGTGGGGTGTCACACTTGTCCCCTGGGTCACTTCATAAATAGTGCCCAGGGACAAGTGTCACTGTACATGATGGCTGGGGTGACACGTGAACAGTGATCGAGTACATCCGTCTCGTCGGTGTCTCGTCAATGTCGGGTCGAGCTGCAGTCGGCAGCCGACTGGTTGGCGCAGTCGGCAGCTGATTGGTTGGCGCAGTCGGCAGCCGGCAGCCGGCCCGGCAGGGCAGTCGGACGGGGAGCCGGCAGGAGCGGCCGGGCAGTCGGACTGAGGGGCTTTGCTAGCCCCGATGTCTTGAATAATTGTCTTGCCGTCTTCGGGGTACCCATCGCCAATTACTCCGACAGAGATATAGCACCAACTTGAAGAAGTTATTGATGGGACCACCGGTGGGATTGGAAAGAACGAATGAATTAATATGATAACAAAGGAAAAGAATCTTGAACGAACTACCGTAAGAATTCGAAAATGAAAGAAGTAGAGTACGAATGAAGATACTTGAGGGAATTTGATACAAGAGAACGAAGAGAACATGAACTATTAGAGGATATTTGAACGATTCAACGGTAAGATTTGGAGAACGATAGCTACACGCTGAGAATGAAGAATTATGACATGATAGCCTTTAGAGGAAAGAAATGGAAACAACTCATGAAATGCTCCGTATGGTAAGAAAAGAATTCTCACAATTAAAAACAATTATGAGAGGATGGCATCAAGCTTGAACTACGCCTCTTTGGAAGAACGGGTAAGGGTTTAAGAGGAACTCTTCTTCGGTCTTCAAAATCTGAGAATGACGAGGAGACACACCACCCGATTGTTGAGATACTCCAGGAGAATGAAAAACAAAGAGGTTGAGCCAACAATGAAAAGAATTTGAAAGCGATCTTGGAGAAGGCATGTGACTGATGGGATCCATTCTTACGTCACACTTGAAAAGAATTTAAGAATGACTCCGGAATAATTAGAAGAGTCAGGTAAGATCCTGGGAAAAGACCTGTGGGTTAGGGCCCACTAAAAGATACACCATTGAACGATTGATTGACAGGGGGGATTGCACCGGTTGAATTAAATGACTTGAATGAGATAACAATCTCCAAATAGCTTGAACGGATTAAGAATGGAAACACAAATCTTGTGAGATATCTTCAGCACTCCAGAACAAATGAATAGGAAGAAGTGAATGATTAAGAGGTGCATCGGCATGAGAAAGCATTAGAAATGAGGAAAGGAATATGATGAATATCGAAAGCTTGAATTGGGTCCACCGGAGAAGAAACAACAATGAAGGATGATGAACTTGAAACTGTTGAGCATCTTCATGGGAAATCACCGGATAAGAACATTGAAAGAAAAGAATGAAGAGACTTCCTACAAATAAAAGGATACATGATTAAGAAATCTGAGTCCTTGAAGAAAAAGGGTGGGAGGGCGGGAAAACAAAGGCAACTTGGGGACGGATGAAATGGATACCATTGAGAAAACTTAGAATTAATCTCACAAATGTTGAAATGATCGGATCCACTTGAAGAGAAGCACACCGGTTGGAAAAGAATTAACATGACAACCTCAATGATCAAAAGGATTAGTATTCACATAGCAATATGAGAACACCGTTTAGGAAAGGTATGGATTCAACATTTGACTTCGAAGCAACTCGAATACCACAAATAAAACAAAACAAAGGATTTGGCTTGCAGGATAAGCCGAAACAAACATATGATAGAGATTTCGTCCGAAGTTTTCATGGTGGGGCCCACACGGGCTTGATCGTACAACACCATCATGTACAAGGCAGTGCACATGACATACGAAGTGTCCCCGAACCAGCATAGCCAAGGGCTCTTTAAGACACAACGAGACCACTGTAAAAACGAACGTGGATAGGCGGACCACTAGACGTCGAACCCCAATCTCATATCATGCATCTGTCGGAAAAAAAATCTAGAGCTACTTGATTTCCCACCTATAAAACTCCCGAAACTTTCTGGTTATGCAATCTGGTGTTGGGGATACAGGTGAAGCAATATATCTCACCCAAACTAACAATCCCTACATCCAACTGTATCCATCCGTCAACACATAACCAAGAAAACTCTAGAAATCGTGTACCTCAACCTTCGAAAAGCATCCGTTATACAAGCTATGGCAATACTCCCGAACTCCCCAGTACTGGGTGGCGTTGAGGTTATCTCACCAACAACTGCATAAAAGAGATTTTCGATGTCGGCAAAACTCAGGTATTCCAGAATTGCAACGATAAAATTATGACGACAACACCTCAGAGCTCAACTCCCCGGGACACTGCCACAACCCCTAAATGTCAGGAGGCACCAAGAACAATGTTCTCGTCACAAGAATATCGGAACGATCCCAAGACACCCGCGTGATCCTAAATTTTTTTAGTGAAATTTGAGGAGAGAAAAGACAAAACATCTACGTCAGGAGGCCTCACCAGAGCGACAAAGGGGCTGAGGAGTAAAAAGAATCCTACTCTCTGATATATATAATCCTAAGACTCAAAATAGTTTTCTTCTAGATTCAACAACGACCAACAATCAAGGGGCTCCTATGGTCGGTCGAGGCTCTAATACCAACTTGTTACGCCCAAGATGCGACCCTATCCTAAAGGAACTCGAAGGTCCCACCAAGGATAGAAGCACATCTTGAAGACGCTTTTGCAAGGTGGATATCATTACATCAACATTACATAATAGATGGGGATACATACAAGAGGCATAGAATGCCACACGATTACAACATCATATTACACAAGAACAACATCCGACTACGGATGAAACACAAACAGAAGCTCAAATGGTATCCACCCTGCTAGCCCAGGCTGCCGACCTGGAACCTATCCCCTGATCAAAGAAGAAGCAGAAGAAGAACTCCAAAACAAGCAAACATCGCTCTCGCGTCAAGATCATTGCATAACCTGTAGCTGCAACTGTTGTTGTAGTAATCTCTGAGCCACGAGGACTCAGCAATCCCATTACCATGGGTATCAAGACTAGCAAAGTTTAATGGGTAAGGAAGGGGTAAAGTGGTGAGGTTGCAGCAGCAACTAAGCATGATATGGTGGCTAACATACGCAAATAAGAGCGAGAAGAGAGCAAACGGAATGGTCGTGAAGCTAGCAATGATCAAGAGGTGATCCTGAACTCCTACTTACGTCAAACATAACTCAAAACCATGTTCACTTTTTGGACTCCGCTGAAAAGAGACCATCACGGCTACACACACAGTTGATGCATTTTAATTCGAATCAGGTGTCAAGTTATCCACAACCGGATATTAACAAATTCCCATCTGCCACATAACCCCGGGCACGGCTCTCAAAAGTTTAAAACCCTGCAGGGGTGTCCCAACTTAGCCCATCACAAGCTCTCATGGTCAACGAAGGATATTCCTTCTCCAGGGAAGACCCGATCAGTCTCGGAATCCCGGTTTACAAGACATTTCGACAATGGTAAAACAAGACCAGCAAGACCGCCCGATGTGTCGACAATCCCAATTCGCACATATCTCGTTCTCAGGACACACCGAATAAGCTAAGCGTACAGGTACCGACGTAACCCAAGTTGCCAAGGGATGGTCCCGCACGATGCTCTAGTTTGGACCAACACTCTGAGGAGCACTG
>NC_041385.1:712915793-712979535 GCF_002162155.2 Triticum dicoccoides
GGCAAATGGTAAAACCAAGGTTGGGCCTTGCTGGAGGAGTTTTATTCAAAGCAAACTGTCAAGGGGGTCCCATAAATCACCCAACCGCGTAAGGAACGCAAAATCAAGGAACATAACACCGGTATGACGGAAACTAGGGCGGCAAGAGTGGAACAAAACACCAGGCATAAGGCCGAGCCTTCCACCCTTTACCAAGTATATAGATGCATTAATTAAATAAGAGATATTGTGATATCCCAACATAATCCTATCCATCATGGAGCAATCTTCAACTTCACCTGCAACTAACAACGCTATAAGAGGGGTTGTGCAAAGCGGTAACATAGCCAAGCAACGGTTTGCTAGGAAGGGTGTAAAAGGTTAGAGGCTGACATGGCAATTTGGGAGGCTTGGTAAACAAGAGATAGGTAGCGCCAGCAAAGCGATAGAACGAAGCAACTAGCATAGCAATGATAGTAGTGAGATCCAGGGTAACGATCATCTTGCCTGAAATCCCGCTAGGAAGAAGAACGAGTCCATGAAGAAGATGAACGGACGTAGTCGAACGAATCCTCACAAACGCAGCGTTACCGGAACTATCAAGGAGAAGCGCAACCAGAAAGAAGTAAACAACATGGTAAACAACCATCACATAAACATGGCATGATGCACAATCAAGTATGATTCATGTCCGGTTTAATGAGGCATGGCATGGCAAAGTGCAACAAACAACACTACAAATTAAGTGGAGCTCAATATGCAACGAGTTGCATATTGACGAAACACCACATGCAATCATTTAGTTCGCTCCCGTTATGAACAAGACAAGATTAAATGTTAATTAACATGGCAATTGGTGAAGCATAATAAAACTACCTAGCTAGGCAATTTAAATGAGGCCAGAACCACAAACAACAATTCCGGAAAATCCTCATGAGCAATATTTGAATTTGGTACTGTTCTGCCCTAAACCATATTTTAATATTGTTAAACAAAAAACAAAGTGCACCATGTTAAATTATGCATTTTTCCACCCCATTTACATATAAAGTTTATTTAAAACCGAGTTACGGTTATTTAGTTATGAAATAAATCATTTTTAACCTGGCATTTGAGCAAATTTAAACAAACAACATTTTAGACATTTTAAACATGGATGAAAGTGGCATATTATGAAAGTACATGAAAAACTGAGCATCTTACATATACAGTTTATTTAAATCGGATGCATGGTTTGTGAATTACTATATGCATGAACATGAGGGGCCAATCTGTAAATATGCAGTTTCTGGATAATTGGACAAATTCGCAGAACGGGAAAATCATGACATGGGCCGAATCTGATAGCCCAATAGAAGGGAAAGGAGGCGCTGGGGTTTTTCTCACCATGGGTTGGCCTATCTGCAGAGGAGGCCAGCTTGGGGCGCTGGGCCTTGCGCGACAGAGGGGAGCAGCTGGGCCTGGGCGCGGCGCGGGCCTCGCAGGCAGATTGAAGCGAAGGCCGGGCGATCGGGTCAGCACGGAGGGTCAACGAGCAGAGGATTAGCGGCTGGGCGCGCGCGTCCTCTCCTGCTCGATGCAGAAGCAGGGGAGGTCGATGCAGTCAACGGGTACGGGCGACGCCTCGCTACTTGGCACGGTTGCGGACGAGGGCCCTGCCGGCGGGATCCGGCCAGGAACGGGCAAGGGTGGTAGAGGAAGGCGACGGCTTGGCGGTTGCCTGAAGAATGACGACAAAGGGAAATCAGAAAATAAAACGGGGAGGGAGATGGCATGGGCGCGAGGGGCCTGCCTGGGGTTGCCAGCGACGAAGAGGCCGGTCTCCGGAGGCGCGAAGGCGAGGCCATGGTTGAACGAGGAGAGGCCGAGGATGGCTCGATCCGGCCGGAGGTGAGGCGATGGCAACAAACTCAAAGGCCGACTATGCTGTTGCTGCTCCATGGCGGCTGGCTTGGTTCCTTGCTGCATCAAGTAGAGGGAGAGAGAGATGTGAGAGAGAGCATTAGGTAAGGGAGAGAGACAAGGGAGGAGAGGAGCGGGACGAGGCCGGTCCTGGACGTGCCTGCCAACGGCGTGGTTGCCGGAGGGCGCGGCCTGCGGGTTGGTCGCCGGCTCAGGTAGAAGAGCTCGCCGGCTCGCGCGAGGGGACTAGGCCGAGCGCTCCTGCTCGGGGCCTCGGGCAGCTTCACGATCCAAGGGGATCGAGGGGAGGAGAGGTAGGCTTCGGGCATGCTGCGGGTAGGAGCGGCGGTGCAAATTAAGGGAGATGGGCGGGGCGAGGTGGATCGAAGGGGTGCTGGTTGGCCTGGTGCTGAAAACGAGGGACGGAGAGAGTGGATGTGGGTTGGATCCTGAGGAAGAGGAGTGGCGGCGGCGAGGAGGATTGGTGGATTGGACAGGAGAGGCTAGGGTTTGACTGTTTAAATAGCTAGGGGATAAGGGTAGTGGTTAATTCGGTCCTTCCGATCGCAATCGGGTGGTCGAGAATAAATAGGTTAGGTAGCCTAAATAAGAAAATGGGGATGTTTTTTAGGGATGTTTGGGGGTGATCCGAATCCAACGGTGATGACTGAGCGGTTCAGGTTTGGGGCAAGTTTCGGACGCACACGAGGGGTTTGAGAGAGGTCGACGAAGACAAGGGGGGAAATGAAGAACAAGGATGGTCTCGAAACGGTCAACGAGCGCAACTAAGAGAAGCGAGCAACGGCAACTACGAACGAATGCAAGTTTAAGAAAACAATGCCGATGCGATGCACATGATGCCATGAGATGAGATGCATGACATGAACAAAATGCAAAACAAAAGACAAAAACCCAACCACGAAGGAAATATCATATCACATCTCCGGAAAAGGCAAGAGTTGGAGTTACGAATATGGAAAGTTGTATCCGGGGCGTTATAACGATAAAGTAGCAGGTAAGTTTAAGCAATGCATAACATAAGCAGAAACAAAAGAGTGCGACCTCTCTTGTGGACCCGTGTACTCCTCAGGTTCATCTGCTGAGTTGATGATGGTGATGCCGTTGCGGTGGGTGCCGGCGGCAGGAAAGGAGATTTGAGGGGGCGAAAGACGGTCAGGAGTCGTGATGTCTGGTTTGGTGGATGCTTCTGTCGATGGAGTAGCTCAGGTGAGGTCGACGACGTCGCGGCAGGAGAAGGACAAACCACACAAAGTTCCCTTCGACACGTACTTGTAACTGAAGTAATTCTGTAAGGGCTCATTTGGCTTGCATGATTCTTAAAACGCAGGGATAGGAAAAACACCGGAATAGGATAGGAATGCACATGGTAAACAGAGCATTTGTAAACACAGGATTTCTGTCAACTTGGGTGTTTGGTTTACGTGAATTGGAAGAGCAGAGGAATGCAAAGAAACATGGCCAAAATAAAGTGAAACCATATGAAAGCGTGTACAGTTAGAATGTTATTCTGGCACTAATGCACTTGGTCTTGTTTTCATGCATAGGATTTTGAAAAGTAGGTCCAGGTGGATGTTTTGCTTCATTCCTTTCAACAAAATGCATGAATAATTGAATAGTAGAGTGCCATTGGAAAATTCTCTATTGCTATGTTTTTCAGTTGAACCAAAATAGCCCTAATGGATCGACGTGAATGTATAGTAATAAGTGATGCAACAAGTGTACAACCTCTTTGTTGTAGCCATATCGACCTTAGCATCATTGGGTTGGTCGCTAAAGCAGTTGAGGCAGAGGTGGCCGTCGGAGGTGTGGAGGAAGATCTGAGGAATCTGTAGACGACGTCCAGGGCACTGCTCTGTTGTGATGGATCGTTCTGTCGTTGGAGCAGCTCCGGTGAGCCATAAGACGTCAAGGCTGTAGCAGCACAAGACAGACATCGTCAATCTCAAGTGGGATTCTAATAGCATCTCCAATAGATGATGTAAAATGGATGTAAAATTTACATCACCAAAAACCACCTGACTACAACAGATGAGGTAAAAACTGTTGACTCTGAACTTAACTGTCGAAACTGAAATTTACTATGGAATCTGAATGCTACTGTCGAAACTGAACGCAATGGTAGCAGAGAGGCACTTGACATGTAGTTTAGGGAGGGCCTGCAGTTCATCTTCAACCGGCACCCCCCTGAGCTGCCATCCACCACCGACCGAACCGCCGGCCCCAGCGCCGCCTCGCCGCCCCGAAACAACTCCCCACCGTCGCCCCGGCCAGCCCTCTAGGCTCCCGCCCCCCTCCCCCACCCTGAACCCTAAGATAGATAGTGTGGTACCTCTCCGGTGAGCCTCCGTCCCCGCTGCGGGTGGTTCTTCCTTAACTCCGGTGAGCCCCCACAACCCCTAAAAATCGACTGACCCAAAAGTCGATTCAGTCGACTGAAGTGTGGCTAAATTGGAGCAGAGCAGCAGCACTAGCGAGGGGGAGAGCAGCAGCAGCAGCTAGGCGAGCGAGCAATCGAGCGAGAGCCGGAGCAGCAGCAGCAGATCCGTTTGGTATGGCCGCAGCCGCCGAAGGGGCCTTGCACTGGGGGAGATCCGCCGTGGAGATGTCGCCTGCGGCGCCGGCTTTAAGGTAGCCGCTCCATGGGGGTGCGGGATGGAGCACCGTCGGTGCCGGCTTCAAGGTAGCCGCTCCACGGGGGTGCGGGATGGAGCACCGTCGGCGCCGGGAGGTCGAGTTAAGGAGAAGGTGCGATGCGATGAGTGTACAACCTCTTTGGTGGCGCCGAGTAGGCCTCGACTTCGTCCAAGGAGTCGGTGAGGATGATGCGGTTCTGGTGGAGCAGGTTAAGGCGACACTGTGGGGATGGAGCAGCCGCAATAGACGAGGCGATCATCATAGTAGCTACTTGGAGGTGGAGGACGGGGCGGCTGAACCGGAGGGACAATGAGATGGACGATGGATCCTCATCCGGGGAGGTGGACGGGGGACGTATAGCTGTTGCGGTGGACGACGTCATCGGGGAAGAGGCTCCGGCTAGGCAGCGGTGAGGTGGCGGACGGAGAAGGGTGGGGTTTTGCGGCTGGAGCAGAGAGGTTATGGCGGCCCGGGATTTCGAATGGCGAAAAGGGGGCGATGGGAGGGGGTGAAGCATGACTTAGGGACGCGCTTGTCCAAAATGTAGGGTGTGTTACAAAAGTACCCCCCACTGATTTGAACTAGCGGCCCTTTCGGCTCAGGGTTAGAAGAGGGATTTCGCATGTCGGGATTTGGCAGCTGGAGGGAGTTTTCGCGCGCGTTGTAATTTCGGGATAGCAAGGCGCGGGTTGTGAAGGCGCCAGTTTTAGGAGCACGATATCTGAATTTTCAGGATATAACAAGACACGGGTTGAATTTTAGGGACAAGCCTAACGTGTAGTAATATTGTACTTGTATGTACCAAATCAATTCGCACTTCCCTCAACCAAAAAGAAAACGAAAAAAATAAAACTATTCACACCACACAAAGAGAGAGTCTTGCCCCATTTTACTATACAAATGCTATTCAAAGCTACTCCCTCCTTCCATCTATATAGGGCCTAATGCATTTTTCGATGCTAACTTTGACCAAATATTAGAGCAATAATATATGACATGCAACTTACACAAAGCACACCCTTAAATTCGTCTGTGAAAGGTTCTTTCAATGATATAATTTTCACATTGTGCATGTCATGTACTATTAATCTTGTCAATAGTCAAAGGCAGTCTTAAAAATCTTATTACGCCCTATATAGATGGAAGGAGGGAGTATGAATCCATGTTATGTCCGATTAAATTTTTTCGCTTGCTGTATAATGCATGTAACCTACTCATACCAACATTTTAGTGCATTCCAAATGTATATACTACCGTTGCAATTCGAACTAAATTTGAATTCATTTCTCTATTTCAATAAGAATCTACAATCATGATTGTTGCCAACTTCAACCATCATTCGTGTATTACCTTAATAACACACCACATGATTACTATAGAGATAGATATGCACTATGTGTACTACATGAAGAATTCTATTTTTTGAATACACTTGATGTTGATTCCAAATAATAGTACATTTGATGTACTAACTATATATTCATAATCTAAACCATGTTCCATACGTACATCGTGTTTATCACACAAAGTATAGTGCCCCGCCCCCCTACATTATGACAAGTATTTAGACCTGAGTTGCAAAAGCCACACATTAGCCCAAATTATAATCAATGTTTTATGTATTATACGTAGTACTAGAAAGATGCCCATGCGTTCCACAGAACATCAACATGATCAAGGGGCCTAATTTGCAAATATGGAGAGGGGTGTGGGTATATTTTTTCAAACTTGCCATAGTTTCCTTCCTATCCGCCAGATATAAACCAGACGACCTATATTGCAGGATGGCAGGCACACCATCATCAACAACTCCATTTTTTATAAGAGTAGAGATAAAATATATTATATGTAGTATAAAATGTTCATAACCACACCATGTGTATCACCGTTATATATATTCACACATGCGTCGGTTTAAAACACTATGACAAATTCTTCAAATATCCGAATTCGCTTTTTATAATGAAGTATGATCTCTATTCGTCTTTTACACCCACACAATCATCTTATCTTTGTAGCTAGCGCTAACTTTCTCTCGTGCATGCACACGCCCGCATCCCTCTCACCCTCCCTCAGCATTCTCTAGCTCCATCGCGCAAATTCGTCTTTTCACTTTAGGTCGTTCACCCACGGTGTGTGTAGGCCCCCAGCTCCTTCTTTACGGCACACATCGATCGATATGCCTCTCTAGCCAGGTGTGCCTAGCACAAACAGAAGCTTCCCCCTCTTCTCTTGTAACCGTCCATGCCTCACTCCCACCACTCTTTTCATCGATCTCGTACTCGCACACCCCTTCCCCCTCGATATAGTATGCCTCTCATACCACCTCCTAGATGCATCCCTCTCTCTCTATCCTTCTCCTCGTGCCTCATTTTCTTCTAACACACACATGCATGTATACCGATCGATCTCCCAACATATACCTAGATCGACTTTAACTATCCCCCCATCGATCGACGTACCTCACAAGTTATGTCTCTCCTTTCTCTAACAAAGGGCGATTGATATTCCTATGTAGTTACATGTGCTTACCACAGCCATATCGTCCCCCCTCATCATTCGTGCATGCCTCCTGACCCGTCTCTCACACACATGTGCACGGACAACAACAAGCAGCCATCTCCTCTCTTATTGATATTGCGTGCGTGCCCTCTGTTTGTCTAGCAAGCCTATCCCACCATTTGTTAGAAGAAACTCCACTACCACCCCCTCCAACAGTCTAGCTCTGTCTCTCTCCCAACCTTATTCCTCTCCTGCACATATGCATGGATGCCGATCGATCTCCCTTAATACATGAGGCAGACCGATCTCCTTAATACATGAGGTAGGCCTCTCTCCTCCTCCACACATATACCAGCCATTGTACCTCTATAGTTAATTGGGCCTCCCTCTTCCCTCACCACACACCGATAGTCGAGCGCTGCAGGTAGGTATCCATGCCATAGAGACAAACTGCACATGTCCCCTCTCACGTTCCAGTAGGCCAGCCACTCTATATCTTTGACGTGGGCACACACAAATTCGATGGCACTCTTTATCGATCACGCACGCGTACACACACACATCATCCCTCTCTTCGATTTATGGACACCTCAAGCCGATGATACCTCCACTCTCTTCTCGTGGATCGCCCCCTCTATATATATGTTATATCCAGGACTCTATTTCACACACATTGCATATGTTACATTTTTTGATTGACCCCCCCTAAAAAAACTCTCACAAACCCACACACTATATCTCTCTAGGTTTGTATCTCTCTCACACAACCCCACGTAGGTGGTGTACGTATAAAAGAAAGAATAGGTGCACCATGCACGTACTCATGCTTCGTGCCCAGCCACACCCGCGCGGGTACATGGTGGAGCTCATTTATTTACGAAATGCCAGCCCACATGCTAATTTGAACGCATGTAGCGGTTGTTTACCTAGGGAGGTCGTGTACCACATGTGCACGAAACAAAGTTCGACTTGACGTGTTTCCACGTTATTTTTAAATAAAGTTATAGCGCTCAATGGCACATACACAGAATATAAAACGATTTTTATGGAGAAAAAGGTAGTCTGCTCCACTATATACAATGGAGCCTGCCTGCCTGGTTTGTCGCTCTTTAGAGTATCTCACACAAGGCTGCGGTGGCCTCTCTCTCTCTCACCGTTGGTCACTGAACCGGCCGCATCCCGTCCGCTGGGGGAAAGGGAGTGCGGTGGCCTCTCTCTCTCTCTCTCTCTCGCCGTTGGTCACTGATCCGGCCGCATCTCGTCCGTCGGGGGAAAGGGAGGAAGTGCATCATTTCTCCGTTCGACGGCACCGAGGCAACACGTCCCGATCTATGGTACACGCCGTTCTCTCTGACCAAGCTCCAGCGCGGGAGGGCCTACACCACCTGCTCGCTGCTGCAGTATGGGCAGATTCCGCCCGCCGCCGCTCACCTAGTTACATCCGACGACCTCCAGGTATCCCCTTCGGCCTTGCTCAACTGCCCGTCTTCCCACGTCGCTGCATGTGGATCTTCCATAGTTCTTTGCCCAAAACGTAGCTCGTCCAGCGTACTTTCCATATTGCAATCTTGTCCTCACACCGTTTTAGAGAAATACAACTGTGTTGTTATCTTCCCTTAGGACAAGGAATATGCTTCTTTTTTTGTCGTCGCATGTGTCATCAACTGTTATTGGCCAGTAATTGTTTCCCTTCTACCTCTTTTTTGCAAACAGGGCTATCCATTTCACCTCGTTGCTATTGCGACCTTTTGGTGAACTACACAAGTCACTTTTTTCTTAAGAGTGTTTTGTGCAGTCGTACTAAAATGTCACACGGGCAACGTCTCTAGATTTCAGTGCGACTGCACAAAGGGAGATTGGTTTTGCTTTATCCTCCTCATCCAACTCCAAGCCTAATCTTCTCCAACTAGTTAGTCTTAAGAGAGACTGCAAAGGTGACCGGCTTCTATTTGTGTGTTTATTGTTTCATCAGCAGTCCTCTATTATCGTAATCACACTTAATATCTTCGGAACAGGGACACTCAGCTCTATTTTAGTGGAACTGCACAAAATGATCGGAATGTTGCATGCTCCAGACATCTACTTTTTTTCCCAACATTCCTTGTTGATTTAGACAGAGCTGGGGGGACGTTGCTACCAATGGAAGCATGGATCAATTTTAATTTAACACCTTCTCACAACTCTGTCTTCAGTTGTGATGTAAATATTAGCTCTGATCTGCTAATAATTGACATACATTAGCAAGGAAGTTAGTTTTTTATTGTTTCCAAAAGAGCATCGATGACAAGACACACGAAACAAAAGCTGAAAGCTCACACCATTGTACAATTTCATGTTGCTGGAAAATTATTTGTATAGTACGTCAATTATGTAAACAAATGATGGAAGCTTGATAGCATTGCCAGAAGCCTCTTCAGCATCCGGGTCCATGTGCCATGCACAAAATTATACTCCTTCGTTCCTAAATATTTGTCTCTTTACAAATTTCAAATGGGCATATTTTAGAGTGTAGATTCACTCATTTTGCTTCGTATGTGTACTCCCTCCGATCCTAAATACTCTATTATTCTTTCTAGATATTTCAATAAGTGACTACATACGGAGCAAAATGAGTGAATCTACACTCTAAAATATGTCTATATACATCTGTATGTGTAGTCCATTTGAATCTATAAAAAGACAAATATTTGAGTAGTCACTCGTTGAAATCTCTAGAAAGACAAATACTCCAGAGTATATTTAAGAACCGAGGGGGTAGTGCACAACCGCATGGGAGACTCAGCCCGGTTGTTGCGCCGCATTAATAGTGAGTAATGAGCAGTCAAATCATAAGCCCTACCTTTCCCACTGTAAGTTGCTCGGAAGAAGCAACCATCAATACGCTCTTCTTTGAATCCGCTCATACTATTCCATCGGTCACTGTTTATAGAGCGTGCTTCAGAAGAAAAAAAATCTGTGGGACCAAGGCGACTAGCGATCGGCCTGAAAAATAGCATTGGTAGTTATATCACGGCGTCTATTACTAGAGGGAATAATGTGAACACACATGCATGCAGTGCTTCCACCCCGGGTACACACATGCATGCACTTACTCCACTCCGTAGTAGTATTCCCTCCTTTCCGGTTTATAGTGCTCAATTCAAAAATCTCACCAATCAAGGTAGATGGCGAGTGGTGGAATACCTTTTGTAGTTTTGCAAAAGCACCTAATTAATGTTCTTGTTTTCCTCAAAAAATTATGTTTACCAATGCATTAATTGCAATGCATGCATGCATAAAGTACATGCATTGGTCAATTTTCTCTTAATACTTGCATGCAATGATTTAATGCACCTTGGAATCTGAACATGTGATGGAAAACAACCAAATTGAGCCTTATAAAATGGAAAAACTAAAATTTTGAGATAAGCCCTATAAACCGGAAAGGAGGGAGCACATCAAGAGAAAATTATGGACTTGATTGTGGTTACCACGCCCTAATTAATTGAGCATTAAACCAAACGCGTCTAAAGTCTCCCTGGTGGTGGAAATGCATTGAGAGAAATGCATCATAATGAAGCGCGCCCAGTAAACTATGACGGATGAAGGTGCAAAACCAAGTACGCGTATGGCCAGTCGGTCAACGCACCTCCTCTTGGCATATCACTGACATGTGGGACAGGAGTGTGAGCAAACTGATCTCAATTGACGGCAAAGAGCCAACCCGCCGTTCCTTGAGAGAGACTAGGAGCGAGAACACACAGACGGGCTCGCACGGAGGCCAAGATATATTCGAGCATGGTTGGTTGATCGGTATCATCATTACATGTTGGGCTGCCGTTTTCTGCCCTTCTCCGGAATAAACGTGTAATTTATCAGAGATAAAAAATAAGAGTACAGACGCTCCATCATGCGGTTCTAGTAGTAGTACTACTCGTACTACTGCGCTTGGCTCTTCGCCTCTTCGTGAAGTCGAACAATGGTGGTACTCCGCATGTTGGGTACTACAGTGTATGCCTCTGACGATCTGACACCGAATGGACTGATGCATGTCCACCGAGGGTAGGTTGCATTAGTCAAAAGGCGTAAGCGAGCTTCACCTTGTCCTGCAAGCTTCTCCTCGTTCTGCGAGTTGACAGGACACAACAAAAATTAGTGCTAGTCCATACTCCCTCCTTTCCGGTTAATATGGCTTAATCTTTTTGCGGGTAAATGAGAGAGCTTTATTCATATATAAGCATTCTTAGGACGATCAGCCAAGACACTGATCACTAGGAAGCGAGGTACCCCACAAAAAAATAAGTAGGAAGCGAGGTGTTTCATCAAGCCACCTCTCGACCACACTCAAAGTGCAGCAAGCACGGTTCGCACGAAGATGCGCCACAAAGTTTGCTGACCTGTTTACATGCTGAATAACAAAAAAAGAGGAAATATTACCGAGCGCTCCTATTTGTAACAGGATATGGGCCAGAATTAAGCGAGAATTGTGGCGAGTGTTACATGCGATCAACTTCCATTATCACATGCGAGAACCCTCGAAGAGAACCAAATGTGTTGAAGATTGCTTTATCACATTTTAAAATCATAATAAGAGTGCAGATGCTCCTCCATCCGGTTCCTAGTACTAGTATAGTACATACCTTTATAGACTATAGTAGTAGTACTAGTACTACTAGTAAACTTTGCGCTTGGCTGCTCGCCTATTCGGGAAGTCGAACAATAATAGGACTAGTAGTATAGTGTATGCTTCTGGCAATATCACACGAATTAACTATTGCACGTCCACCGTCTGAGCGAGGGAGAGCTTGCATTAGTCAAAATTTTCTCCTTGTCCTGCGAGACACCGCGCGCAAGCTTCTCCCGTCCTGCAACCTTCTCCTCATTCGGCAAGTTGACGGGACACAACAAAGTAATGCTAGTCCATACTGCCTCCTCTCCGGTTAATATGGCTTAATTTCAAACGAGATAAATACACTGTCTATCACTGTATATTTGTGAAAATACGGTCAGTGGACTTATAATACGCTCATTGCGCTCAATATATATATTTTCCGGTGTTTATACGGTCACTAGCTCACCCTGACTGAGTATGTGTGTGCATGCACGTGTAGGTTGAGCACTTGAGCGTGACCGTGTGTATTCTGTCATGTGCTCGGACATGCATGCATTAGGGCATCGCGCGTGTTTTTGCATCCATGTGTACGTGTGACTGTTGCATACACGTAGGGGGAGTACGTGTAGGGGCCACTAAGGAGCAGTCAAATCACACAGTAAGTTAGTCCGAAGAAGCAACCATCATTTCACTCTTCAATGACACATACGCAATATAAAATGGTTGATATGGAGAGAAAAAGAAAACCACTATATATACACTAGCAGGAGCCTAAGCTACAAGCCTGCTTGCTTAGGTTGCTCTCTTCACAAGTATAGAACGACGGGCCTGATCCCGCCCCTGGGGGAAGGGAACAATGTTCTGCATAGACACGGTCGACATCGGCGAGGGAGAAAACCCACAGTTGGTGCATCCCAATCGGGGGTCACCGCGGTATGGGCCGATGCCGCGTCCCAACCGCCCTTCTAGCTACAACCCAGCGTCCCAGGTAGTCCATCTTCCATTTGGAGCCGGCTTGCTCCACTGCCGTAGCTCCATCACCATGTCGATCTTTCTCTACTTCTACCGGCTTCTACTTGTGATGAGTTTATGTCTCATGAACTAGTGCCAGTACTATTATTCTAATCACAGTTCTTCAATATATTTGCCATCAAGGATGCTCAGGTCAATTTTAGTGGAAATGCACAAAAGCATTGTATGATCCGAGGGTGCCAGCCATCTTTCCTTCGACAGGTTCTACCTGGCCAGGAAATTAAATCCTGTTTAGGGTTTAGGATTTAAGTCGTAGTGACCCCATCAGTGGTTTTTCTTTCATACACGCTCTCACAACTTTTGTCTTTAGTTGTGAAGTAAATATTGGCTATGATTTGTGAATCATTGAGATGCATCAGCATGCGTGTTAGTTTTCCTTTGTATTTGATGGAATGTTGTAATGGGGAAACCTTGGAATAGGAATGAAAATGGAGTGGAAACTTTCCGTTTTTCCAGAGAAAAAATGGAACGGAGAGAAACCAACGTTTCATTTCATTGGATCGGGCCATCGAGCAAAACCAACGTTTAAATCACGTCTGTCGTGTTCGTGTTTCACCCTCCTCATGGCTCAACCACACACGGTCGTTTGGCATGCCACTCACCGCAAACCGAGTATATGATAACTTTCCCGCCTGCTTGTCGATGGATCGCACCATGGAGTACTAGCACTACTGGAAGAGATTGACGAGTTGGGGGAGGACAGCTAGCTGTAGCACGGACTCCCAAGAACTTTTTACATGCATGTTGTAGCCGGCTATTGCGACCTTTGAACGCGGAGCAGTCGCGTGCACCCGAAAGCGGCACGGGCGACGCTCTCTCGCCCGGCGCGCCGCTTCAATGCCGGCGCCAGTGAGAGGTCGTGTCCGCTCTGGCCAGGCATGAATGTGGCACTGACTGTTCTGGGCGGGAAGCACGTGCAGGTGATGACGAGGGTTCGGGTTGGTGAGGACTAGCCGTGTCAGCGGTCTGGACATTTGCAAACAAGAGATGTTGTACGTTAATATTGCTGCGTATATAATTAACAACGTAAATAATGTGCCAGTTGGACAAATATGATTGGGGATGGAGATGTAAATGGAATTTTACATAAACAGGGATATGCATGTCTATGTCTATGTGTGTGTGCGCGATGACTCTCGCGACCTGGAAGCGGGGGCGTGTTTTTGATCGAGTTTTCTTTCTTGGTACGTTTAAAAATTGTCCGCCAGTTTTCGTTTCTTTTTTTCGGGAACACACATATTCCATTTAAAACCACTGCTATGTAGAGATTTTTTTACTCCATTATAGCCTCTTGTTTGATAGAGTTTCTTGCGTCTCGCTCTCTCACCCTCTCCATATCAAAACAAGATGATAGTGTCCACTCTATCTCTCTCCTCACTGGTGGTCACAGATCCGGCCGAATCCCGTGTGCTGCGGGAGGTGAGGAGGTGCAACATTGACGTTGTCGCCATGTCACATCCCTACCTTCTGGTAATGCACTAGTGCTAGTCTTTAGTGTTGCATCATGTTTACTTTTACAGAAAGTTGAAATGGGGATGTTCAAACCCTAGCACCAAATGGAATTCAAATAGGTTCAACCTAAAAATATTTTTAGTGAATCCAAATGGCTTTCAAAAATGTTCATCATTTCTGAAAAATGCTAGAACCATAACCAGAGGTGTTGCACATTTTTCCATGACATATTTGGTCACTGAATTAAATCATATGTACTTTGCATTTGGGCATTTAAATGCTAGTAAATATTTTAAATGCTCAAATAATTCTGAACTTAAGTGTGGGCTATTAGGAATAATCCCAACAGAGCCCACAATTATTTGCAGGATTTTTGGAAACGTTTTAGTATTTTTAATAAAGCCATCAAGTTGCAGAAGAAATAGAAAAGAGAAATAAAAATAGGAAAGAACAAAGGCTCAGCTGGAACTACCTGGGCCTTACCTACTGCAGCAACTGGGCCAGTCCACCACAGCCCAGGTGCCAGTCGTCTCCTTCCTTTGCCAGGAGGACGGCGGCGTGTCGCACGCACAGGAGGCGAAGCCACCTCCTGCTTCCACCTCCTCCTGCCTCCCTGCTCGCTTCCTCGACCACCTGGAGACGCCACGCAGCCCCCCTGGCCCCCTCTCACTTTCTCGAACGCTCTCCCCCTCCTCTGCTCTCTTCCCGCACGCGCCCGAGCGGAGCCCGTCGTCACCGACGCCATTTGCCACATCCACCGTGCTTCCCTTGCCTCGCCGACGCGCCAAGATGCCCCGCCTCGTCCCCCTCTTCCTCCTCACCAAGATGGAAGGCGCCGGAAGCCCTGGATGCCGCCAGCTCCGCCGTCCCCTTCCTTGGGCCGCCGAGATCGTCACTGCCATTCCGTCACCTCCAAGCCCCCTCCGAGCACGCCGACCATCCCAACATCTCCGCGGTGAGCTCACGGACCGAATCCCCCTCTTCCCCGCCTCGATTTCTTGCTGTAGCCGTCGCCCCCTTGAAGACCGAACCGCGCCGCTGCACGAGCTCGTCGCCGGCCACATTTCGATGACCATTTGGTCCCGTGCGTGTGCCCGTTGCACTCACAGCGCCGCGTAGAGCCTCTTAAGCCTGCTTCTTGCTCGAACGCAGGCCGTAGCACCAAAGCTGCGAGCACCCGAACTCCGGCCACCGCCGACGCCACAGCTCACCCCAGCTCCTCTCACCTGCTCCTCTGGATGCGCGCGAACTCAAGGAACCCGTAGAAACAAACGGCGAGGCAAATGGTTGCCCGTAGCTCAATTTCGATGAACAACCATCGTCGGATGTGCTCGCCGGCGTCCAACTCCGGTGAGGTGACGTGGCGTCATTAGCCTGAGGCTAATTACCGCGTTAACCTCGCCCTGTGTCACTGACAGCCCGGCCCCACCATGCTAATTAATCACGGGGCACCCTCCTGTTTAGTTTTAACCTAACCACCATGGGCCCACGCGTCAGCTTTGACCAAGCTGACGTGGCCGTTGACTGGGCCCACATGTCAGCGACACATACCAGCCTAAGACACTAATCAGTGGACCCCACTGGTTAGGGTTGACCTGGGTCAACCCTGTTGACTGCTGACATCACAGTGATGTCACCCTGACGCAATAAAGCATTTTCTGGATTTATTCTTATTCAGGAAATTCCAGAAAATGTTTCAAACTTCAACAAATCATAGAAAATTATCTACAACTCCAAATGAAATAATTTATATATGAAAAATGATCAGAAAAATCAAATCTATCCATCTGTACCATTTTCATGCATGTTAGGACAACTTATGACTACTGTTTAGGACAATTCAATTAAATGGCATTTGAATTTCACATATGGAGTTTGATTTGAACTTAGGGTTCAAACCAACTTCATTTAACTTTGTTGCCAGCTGCATTAGCTCAAACCACATCATATTGCCATGTCATGAGCATGCATCATATTGTTGCATTGCATTGATTGTGTTCTTTGTTTGTTGCCGGTGTTTGTCCCCCCCCCTCAGTAGACGTTGCTCCGACGATGAGTTCGATGACACCGATGAAGAACTATACTATCTTCAGAAGTGCCAGGCAAGCAAAACCCCCTTGTTCATTCTGATACAATCCCACTCTCTCGCTCCTGCTCTCTTTTAATGCATTAGGACAACACCGATTCATTTGTTATTTGCTGCGGTAGTTGAACCCCTTTATCCTCTGCATGACCTGTCATTGCCACAGTAAATAGATGAAACCCACTAGCATGATTAGGAGTTGTTTGAGCCCTGATGTGCCTACTCATTCATGCTTGTTTGTCATGCCTGCTACTGCTTAGAGTTGAGTCAGGTCTGATTCATCGGGGATGAATCAGAGGTGCGTGAACATGTCCTATTGTGTGTGAGCTAAGTGTGTGAACACGATTTGGTAAAGGCAGCGGTGAGAGGCCATGTAGGAGTACATGGTGGGTTGTCTCATTGCAGCCGTCCTCAGGAACTGAGTTCTGTGTTTGTGATCCATGAACAGATACTACCACACATTGGGTTCCGGTAACTCGACCCCTCTCGACTTATTAATCAACATGATCTCTGTCCAGGAGTTGCAACTAGTTTCTGGTGTTTGTAGGTAGTGTTAGTAGTCTACCAAGTGGCACCCGGTACAGGTGGGCTTGGGACAGACTAGGCACCGTGGCACGGTATACCAAGCGTAGATCCACCCGTCGAGGTGGGCTTGGGAACCCTGCACACATCGTTTGGGGCCGTGAGCGACACCCCGGCCGGATCTCCTTGCGGATGGAACCCGAATAGGCGATAAACCTGGACGAGAGACTTGAGTGGTTAGTCAGGTCGTGGCCGACACCCTCGCTGGGCTTCCGCTTGAAGGTTGCCGAGTACATGTCATGTAAACGGCGGTAAGTGGTGAGAGCGTGTGTGAAGAAGTACACCCCTGCAGGGTTAATATGATCTATTCGAATAGCCGTGTCCGCGGAAAAGGACTTCTGGGTTACCTGTACAGTTCATATACAAGTGAAAGTGGATACTCTAAAATACGCAAGATAAGCGTGAGTGCTATGGATGGCGTTCTCGTAGGGAGACAGGAGCGGATCCATAGTGGTGTATTGATATGGTGAATATGTGGACTCGTGTGCGCCACCTCAAAAGAGTTACTTGCAGTCATAGTTCAGGTTAGCCACCGAGTCAAAGCTGGCTTGCTGAAGTTAAACTCCACCACCCCCTTTGTTGATAATGATGCATATGTAGTTAGTTCCGATGTAAGTCTTGCTGGGTACATTTGTACTCATGTTGCTTAATTTATGTTTTTGCAGAGAGACTTCAGTCTTGCTAGTAGTACCGCGTGGACTTCGACATTTAGCTTGTTACCTCAGCTACGATCTTGTGCCCTCGGAAGGATCTGGTAGATAGTCAGGCTTCTTAGCCTTTTTCATTTGTAGATGTCTATACTCAGACATGTTAAGCTTCCGCTTGTGCTTGACTTGTGTGCTCTAAATGCTGGGTCATGAGACCCATGTTTGTAATATGTTGCTCCTCGGAGCCTATTGAATAAACACTTGAGTTGTAGAGTCATGTTGTGATGCCATGTTGTATTTGCACATATCGAGCATATTGTGTGTATGTTATTGAAATGCATGGTATGTGTGGGATCTGACTATCTAGTTGTTTATCCTTAGTAGCCTCTTTTACCGGGAAATGTCTCCTAGTGTTTCCACTGAGCCATAGTAGCTTGCTACTGCTCCGGAACACTTAGGCTGGCCGGCATGTGCCCTTCTTTGTTCCTGTGTCTGTCCCCTCGGGGAAATGTCACGTGATGAATTCCGGAGTCCTGTTAGCCCGCTACAGCCCGGTTCACCGGCGTTCTGTTAGCCCAGTGCTACAGCCTGGATTCACTCGCTGATGACCGACACGTTCGATGCTGGGTCATGGATGCCTGTCCCTGTAAGTTTGTGCCACTTTGGGTTTACGACTAGCCATGTCAGCCCGGGCTCCTTATCATATGGATGCTAGCGACACTATCATATACGTGTGCCAAAAGGTGCAAACGGTCCCGGGCAAAGGTAAGGCGACACCCGTGGGGATACCATGCATGAGGCCGCAAAGTGATATGAGGTGTTACATGCTAGATCGATGTGGCATTGAGTCGGGGTCCTGACAGCTTTGGTATCAAAGCTTGACTGCCTGTAGGATTACCAAGCCAAACTGGTCGAAGTTGAGTCTAGAAATTCTTTAGTTATATAAGGGAAATGATTGTGGGTTGGAACGTAAGGCTCTTTTTACTCCTTATACCTTATGCCTTCTGATCCGAGTCATCATGTCTTTCCTACGGGGTTAAGGAACTAGGCTATCTCTTCTTTCTATCAGGATCATGTGTTACTAATCCGTAGACTTATAAGATTGTTGGATTTAAGCCTCAGTTCAGCTCCTACTACTTCCGTATGTTAATTGTTGATCTCAGAACCTTGATATTATGATGATCGAGTGGTTATGCCACCATTTTTGTAGCATGTCTCAAATCTTTTCGAGCATTTACAGTTGTTATGCTGTCCGAGTCATCCCAGGTTTCTAAATAGTCTGAAGCATTTGCAAAATCCCTTCCTCCCGTTCCGATGTCCTTTGGGCCAGATTAACCACACTAACCGGTGAGTTAAGGTATTCTATTACCTCGACATATATGTTGGAGTTATTATTATGACCCTAGGTGTCTCAGGGGATCATCTAGTAGTCTAGCCATGTTTTGTGGTCCCAGTGTGATGACTCTGGCCATCATTCTCGAAAGCATCCCGTGATGCCACTTAGTTAGTAGGCATTCTATTCCTGGGTTCTTGACCCAAGATTCACTCTACTTACCTCGTGTTGTTAGTGTTTGCTAGTTCCTTTAGGATATTAGTAACCTTTGCATTAGTCCTCAAGGTCTGTGGTATTTCCTTCTTCCAAATACTATGAACCACTTACGACAGATGTTTGTTGGATCAAAAGATCACAACAAGAATGCTCTCGATGAGTTCTCGATTCTATGTTGATACTCTGCCAGTTCAACCTTTCTGGATGGGTTATCCGGAAGAAATATGTCGAACTCGTTCGACATGCTAATCCATGCATCCACAACTCAGAAAATCATATGTTCTTTTGAGTTGTCCCTCTTTAGTTGTATTCCGACCCCCGTCTATCAATTGATAGTCAGGAGTAGTTGTGCCTCGTGTTCATCGATGCCCGTTATTCTTGTGGTCCGTCAAGCCATTCTATTCTAGAGTGACTAGGAGAAACAAACCCCAGTACCTCATCCATATCCAGGATTGGGTCAAAGCAGTTGTACTCCGCAGATCAAAATACTAATCCAGTTTTTGTTCTGTTCCACCCTGGAGTGTTACCATCTTTATATTAAGATTATCATGGGAATTGCACACCATCCTATGAACTCTTGATACAGTGATACTTCTCGCCATCATTATTCATTCCTCAGTTCCGTGTTATGGTAACCGGAACACCGACAAGTGAATCGTGATGTGTGAAATCTATACTCCTAGCAACCCCGTTGCTTGGTAGTTAAAGGACAATATTTTCATTCTTAGTGTGTTGGTTATTGAATCATCACCCTAAGGTTGATCGTGCTACCTAGTCCATTTTCCTAGTGCACTCTTAGATCGATGAGTTAGGATTATTCCAAATCCCTCGCTCTTTGATCATATCGTCTTGCCCTGAAAAGCAAGATTGTTCTCGAGCTTAGTAACATATCGGTGGTTTGTGATTTTCTGTATATCTTCTCGGAAGTATCACCAGGTCGTCACCTGACCGCGATGTTGAGTTTGTGATCATGTTGGTTTTCCTCCAAACCACCCATTCTCCAAGAATCTGTGTGGGATACCCCTGAGCTAGTTGGTTAAGCCAAACAACAACTTGGAGAGTTGGAAGATAAAAGCTTGTCTGACTTAGTTCATGTTAAGGGATATCTTTTTGTGTATGTGTGATGAAGAAAGATGATATCTTCATCGATTGGTCCCTGTGCTCAGTTAATGGACCTATCATCTTATCCGATCTTTGATTTGAGTGTGGGCTATTCTCAAATCAAATCAGAACCAACGATGTTCGTAATGTTGTCTTATTCGTGGTTGAACCCTCGAGCATACACCATTACATCTTTTGGTCTGACCAATGCTATCACCTTGTTCACCTAGTTGTGGAATTCCATTTTATGGAATTTTTGATAAATTGTTGTTGAGCCCATCGGCAACGTCCTTATCTACTCCATGATTTTGTTGAACATTAAGTTAGTGTTGGAAACTTGTGTAAGCATTTTCTTCATGCCCCGTTCATGAAGTATATGTTGGATGAAAGAAGTGACTTCCTTTGATTCACGTGCATTTGATGTATGTTGCCGCCATGGGTTCGAGAAAGTTAGTTTTGCTTCCTCTGGAATCGTCCCAAGTTAGTCACGCCTGTGCGAAGTACTCTATGGCTTAATAGGTTGGCCGCCTCCATTCTATATGTGTTTCCTAGCACACCAAGCCACTGACTGATTTGTTCAGGAAAAGGAGTTAAGTGCTAATCCATGGTAATGCACAATACTTCGTTATCCTCGATGATGGTTCCCTACCGGGACTCGGTAGTGTTTTATTGTAAGACTACCATGTGATCATGCTTGTCTGGGACAGCGTGATCATATGTTGTAGCAGAACCAGCTCATGTTTTGGAGCTATCGTAGTTCATTCCCCGAGAATCTCGCAACGTCATCTCGTCGATTTATGTTGCAAACTTTCATTTTTCTTCCTAGACTCGATGAGTCTGGAATATTCTGACACCAACCAGATCTGAATCTCAGGCAGATATGATGGTTGGAACATCTCCCAAAAACTATAATATTGGTCTCTTGATAACCAATAAAGTGGATGTCGTGGCCAACACACCCAGCCGGAAGACCTGTTGTTGTAGTATCTTGATTGAGGAAGTTGGCCACCTCCCCATAAGGATTTCGTAGGATTTACTCCCTAGTTGTCCCTTATGGATTTTTGTGTTCCCGAAGTCCGACCTCTTACTTGATGTTCTAGATATGAAACCATATCTATGAATGGGTTGCAGTAGCACATCAAGGAGAACATTAGAAGCGGAGTGCTAAATGTCTCTCGATCGATCATCCAGATTTTGTCCCCTTGGCCCCGCCAAGGTGAAATCTGAGAAGGTGTTATCTTCCTTTGCATCTGCATTTTCCACGGGTATTCATCATGGTAGTATGTTGTGTTGCCAGGATCCTTGTCACGGATGTTGGTAAAACCTTGATGAATATGGAAATGCTCAAGTTCTTGAGGGCATGCTCAGACACTAGGTTATATCCTCGGTATCGATTGGAATGTGCCTTCCGTTTGTCGAGTTGTCTTATAACTCTAGTTTCCTTTCCAAACTGAGTATGCCATTCTTTCGAACTTCTCCAAATGATCGATTATAATTTGCCTTAAGCTGGTATAAAGAGTTTCAATGATCTTTGAATCAAAGGTAATTCTTTTTGCCACTTAAGGTAATAATTCTGTGCATCACCCTCCTCCTAGGTGCCTTGTTGTGGTATCATGGCAACTCAACTCCTCGCTACGTTGACAACCGTTCATCACCCTCTTAGGTATGGAATTGTTGTCTACCTAGTGAACCCTCGTCATCTGTTCCACTCCATCCCTCTAGATGTATGCTTCGTGTCTCAGCTTGGGGGATGCCGCTATGTCTCATCCCATGAGTTGATCCTGAGTTGTTCGGTCTTCGAGAAGATCAATTCTTCTAGAGTTTTCCTTTCCTCTTCTTGTCATGTTAGTTGGAGTTCTCAGAGCAAGACGACAAGACAAGATGGTGATTGAATCAACGTTCATTTGAAGTGCAACCTGGGCCGTGAAGATTGTGTTAGTTACATTTCCCCTTCATTCTACCCTATGCTTGAATCTCGGGACGAGATTCTTGTTTAGTGGGGGTGAGCTGTCACATCCCTACCTTCTGGTAATGCACTAGTGCTAGTCTTTAGTGTTGCATCATGTTTACTTTTACAGAAAGTTGAAATGGGGATGTTCAAACCCTAGCACCAAATGGAATTCAAATAGGTTCAACCTAAAAATATTTTTAGTGAATCCAAATGGCTTTCAAAAATGTTCGTCATTTCTGGAAAATGCTAGAACCATAACCAGAGGTGTTGCACATTTTTTCATGACATATTTGGTCACTGAATTAAATCATATGTACTTTGCATTTGGGCATTTAAATGCTAGTAAATATTTTAAATGCTCAAATAATTCTGAACTTAAGTGTGGGCTATTAGGAATAATCCCAACAGAGCCCACAATTATTTGCAGGATTTTTGGAAATGTTTTAGTATTTTTAATAAAGCCATCAAGTTGCAGAAGAAATAGAAAAGAGAAATAAAAATAGGAAAGAACAGAGGCTCACCTGGAACTACCTGGGCCATACCTACTGCAGCAACTGGGCCAGTCCACCACAGCCCAGGTGCCAGTCGTCTCCTTCCTTTGCCAGGAGGACGGCGACATGTCGCACGCACAGGAGGCGAAGCCACCTCCTGCTTCCACCTCCTCCTGCCTCCCTGCTCGCTTCCTCGACCACCTGGAGACGCCACGCAGCCCCCCTGGCCCCCTCTCACTTTCTCGAACGCTCTCCCCCTCCTCTGCTCTCTCCCCGCACACGCCCGAGCGGAGCTCGTCGTCGCCGATGCCATTTGCCACAGCCACCATGCTTCCCTTGCCTCGCCGACGCGCCAAGACGCCCCGCCTCGTCCCCCTCTTCCTCCTCACCAAGATGGAAGGCGCCGGAAGCCCTGGATGCCGCCAGCTCCGCCGTCCCCTTCCTCGGGCCGCCGAGATCGTCACCGCCATTCCGTCACCTCCAAGCCTCCTCCGAGCACACCGACCATCCCAACGTCTCCGCGGTGAGCTCACGGACCGAATCCCCCTCTTCCCCGCCTCGATTTCTTGCTGTAGCCGTCGCCCCCTTGAAGACCGAACCGCACCGCCGCACGAGCTCGTCACCGGCCACATTCCGGTGACCATTTGGTCCCGTGCGTGTGCCAGTTGCACTCACAGCGCCACGTAGAGCCTCTTAAGCCTGCTTCTTGCTCGAACGCAGGCCGTAGCACCAAAGCCGCGAGCACCCGAACTCCGGCCACTGCCTCGCTCGCCACCGCCGACGCCACAGCTCACCCCAGCTCCTCTCACCTGCTCCTCTGGATGCGCGCGAACTCAAGGAACCCATAGAAACAAACGGTGAGGCAAATGGTTGCCCGTAGCTCAATTCCGATGAACAACCGTCGTCGGATGTGCTCGCCGGCGTCCAACTCCGGTGAGGTGACGTGGCGTCATTAGCCTGAGGCTAATTACCACGTTAACCTCGCCCCGTGTCACTGACAGCCCGGCCCCACCACGCTAATTAATCACGGGGCAACCCCCTGTTTAGTTTTAACCTAACCACCGTGGGCCCACGCGTCAGCTTTGACCAAGCTGACATGGCCGTTGACTGGGCCCACATGTCAGCGACACATACCAGCCTGAGACACTGATCAGTGGACCCCACTGGTCAGGGTTGACCTGGGTCAACTCTGTTGATTGATGACATCACAGTGACATCACCCTGACGCAATAAAGCATTTTATGGATTTATTCTTATTCAGGAAATTCCAGAAAATGTTTCAAACTTCAACAAATCATAGAAAATTATCTACAACTCCAAATGAAATAATTTATATATGAAAAATGATCAGAAAAATCAAATCTATCCATCTGTACCATTTTCATGCATGTTAGGACAACTTATGACTACTGTTTAGGACAATTCAATTAAATGGCATTTGAATTTCACATATGGAGTTTGATTTGAACTTAGGGTTCAAACCAACTTCATTTAACTTTGTTGCTAGCTGCATTAGCTCAAACCACATCATATTGCCATGTCATGAGCATGCATCATATTGTTGCATTGCATTGATTGTGTTCTTTCTCTGTTGCCGGTGTTTGTCCTCCCCCTTAGTAGACGTTGCTCCGACGATGAGTTCGATGACACCGATGAAGAACTATACTATCTTCAGAAGTGCCAGGCAAGCAAAACCCCCTTGTTCATTTCGATACAATCCCACTCTCTCGCTCCTGCTCTCTTTTAATGCATTAGGACAACACCGATTCATTTGTTATTTGCCGCGGTAGTTGAACCCCTTTATCCTCTGCATGACCTGTCATTGCCACAGAAAATAGATGAAACCCACTAGCATGAATAGGAGTTGTTTGAGCCCTGTTGTGCCTACTCATTCATGCTTGTTTGTCATGCCTGCTACTACTTAGAGTTGAGTCAGGTCTGATTCATCGGGGATGAATCAGAGGTGTGTGAACATGTCCTATTGTGTGTGAGCTAAGTGGGTGAACACGATTGGTAAAGGTAGCGGTGAGAGGCCATGTAGGAGTACATGGTGGGTTGTCTCATTGCAGCCATCCTCAGGAACCGAGTTCTGTGTTTGTGATCCATGAACATATACTACCACACATTGGGTTCCGGTAACTCGACCCCTCTCGACTTATTAATCAACATGATCTCTGTCCAGGAGTTGCAACTAGTTTCTGGTGTTTGTAGGTAGTGTTAGTAGTCTACCAAGTGGCACCCGGTACAGGTGGGCTTGGGATAGACTAGGCACCGTGGCACTGTGTACCAAGCGTAGATCCACCCGTCGAGGTGGGCTTGGGAACCCTGCACACATCGTTTGGGGCCGTGAGCGACACCCCGGCCGGATCTCCTTGCGGATGGAACCCGAATAGGCGATAAACCTGGACGAGAGACTTGAGTGGTTAGTCAGGTTGTGGCCGACACCCTCGCTGGGCTTCCGCTTGAAGGTTGCCGAGTACATGTCGTGTAAACGGCGGTAAGTGGTGAGAGCGTGTGTGAAGAAGTACACCCCTGCAGGGTTAATATGATCTATTCGAATAGCCGTGTCCGCGGAAAAGGACTTCTGGGTTACCTGTACAGTTCATAGACAAGTGAAAGTGGATACTCTAAAATACGCAAGATAAGCGTGAGTGCTATGGATGGCGTTCTCGTAGGGAGACGGGAGCAGATCCATAGTGGTGTATTGATATGGTGAATATGTGGACTCGTGTGCGCCACCTCAAAAGAGTTACTTGTAGTCGTAGTTCAGGTTAGCCACCGAGTCAAAGCTGGCTTGCTGCAGTTAAACTCCACCACCCCCTTTGTTGATAATGATGCATATGTAGTTAGTTCTGATGTAAGTCTTGCTGGGTACATTTGTACTCACGTTTCTTAATTTATGTTTTTGCAGAGAGACTTCAGTCTTGCTAGTAGTACCGCGTGGACTTCGACGTTTAGCTTGTTACCTCAGCTACGATCTTGTGCCCTCGGAAGGATCTGGTAGATAGTCAGGCTTCTCAGCCTTTTTCATTTGTAGATGTCTGTACTCAGACATGTTAAGCTTCCGCTTGTGCTTGACTTGTGTGCTCTGAATGCTGGGTCATGAGACCCATGTTTGTAATATCTCGCTCCTCGGAGCCTATTGAATAAATACTTGAGTTGTAGAGTCATGTTGTGATGCCATGTTGTATTTGCACATATCGAGCATATTGTGTGTATGTTATTGAAATGCTTGGTACGTGTGGGATCTGACTATCTAGTTGTTTATCCTTAGTAGCCTCTTTTACCGGGAAATGTCTCCTAGTGTTTCCACTGAGCCATAGTAGCTTGCTACTGCTCCGGAACACTTAGGCTGGCTGGCATGTGTCCTTCTTTGTTCCTGTGTCTGTCCCCTCGGGGAAATGTCACGCGATGAATTCCGGAGTCCTGTTAGCCCGCTATAGCCCGGTTCACCGGAGTCCTATTAGCCCAGTGCTACAGCCTGGATTCACTCGCTGATGACCGACACGTTCGATGCTGGGTCATGGATACCTGTCCCTGTAAGTTTGTGCCACTTTGGGTTTACGACTAGCCATGTCAGCCCGGGCTCCTTATCATATGGATGCTAGCGACACTATCATATACGTGTGCCAAAAGGCGCAAACGGTCCCGGGCAAAGGTAAGGCGACACCCGTGGGGATACCGTGCGTGAGGCCGCAAAGTGATATGAGGTGTTACATGCTAGATCGATGTGGCATTGAGTCGGGGTCCTGACACGCCATCGGCGACGGAGGAAGCCGATGTGCACTGTCCTCTCGGAGCCGACGCTGGTGCGGACAAAGATGCTCCGCGCCCTTGTTCACTGCCGTCGTGTGGGCAGATCCCACCAGCCCGCCTAAACGACATCTCGCCCACCTGAGGTATAACTTCTTGTACTGGTCTAGCTCCCCAGGTCGCTGCGTGCGGGTTTTCTTCTATGCGACTACTCCCCAACTCCCCATGTATAGTAGCTAGGGTTCGTCGGCTGGTCCAACATCACCTACTAGTACTATTATAGAGGAAATGCCGCTCGAAAAGTTGTCCTGATTTATGCCTCGGTGGAGGTATACATGTTGTTTTGACAAAAAGTACAAGGTGGTTATGCGGTCATTGTCCATATGGTGGTAGTACTATCACTGGTTACGTGAAGAAATGCTTTTTTTCTCGGGTATCCTGGTTTAGTTCCCATCAAGATAATTATGATGGTTCTGTTTGTTGGTGTACTTTTCATTAATTCTTATTGACAATTGAGATGTCATTGCTAATCTTGTAAAACAAAGTAACAACACTATATCCCTTTTTTATATTTTTGGAAACAACGATGCGTATCTCCATACCCAGGCATGTCTTCCTCAATTTTAGTGGAACTGCACAAAATTGGAGGGCCATTGTTGTTCCGCCTCACTGTCCTCTGCCACGTGGTTCTTCCTTCCTCGAGCTTGATTACCGAGAAGAAACATACTACAGTGAGGATTTGTCGAACTTCATAGGTGCCTCACCCAAACTTGATGCCAAATGGATGATGCATCACCACAATGACCTATCGATGCTCATGATTGTGCCTCATGGTTGCGTCGGCTGGTGAAGCTAATCGATTTTCAATGAAAAACAAGCTGCCTTCCATCCGTGCTCTTTGCTTGTTACGCACAAAGATGATATCCTTCGTCAGTTCACCTTGGTTGCGTTGGAGACGCAGTCGTCTTTCACGTTGGTGCAATTTTATCACACAATTGTCTATGAACCAAATGTTTCCTCGAAGAAGGATCAGCGTTGGTACTAAGAGCATAAGTTTTGTATTGATTTCTAAGCCTTCTCACAACTTTGTCTCCAGCTCCCCTGTAATTTTATTTGTCCAGCTATTAACTTTGATTTAAAAAATGGTGTGGACTATAAACCCAGATGGACATAGTAGCCCTCCATTTTTATTTACTTTGCATATTAGATTTGACTGAAGTCAAACTTTGTAATACTCTCAAACCTTTCCGATAATTGAAATTAAAATTCTTTATTTGTACACACTCTCACACGTTTCCGATAATTTGGCGCATGTGTGGTTGTTCACTTAAGGGAGGGTAGTGTACCGCACGTGAAGGATAGGAAGTGCGACCAGGACGCGTGGGCGTGGATCGTTAGTTCATCGGAAGTAGTAGTAGTTTTCTTCACTATACGTTAAATAAAGAGTTTCGTTTCGTACTTACATAATTTAAAACGATTGTTATGGAGAGAATAAGAAAACCACTCCACTATATATTAGTCGTATACACGAGAGTACTATATGGACACAACTTCATTGACTTAGTGCACCGACCTTTGGGTTTATGACAGGTGGGCCCAAAATGTGGCTGGCTCACCTGTCATACAGCCAAAAGCAGGTGTAGTGAAGGCACCGGAGCTCAGTCCGTACTACAGTAGTATATATATAAGCTGGAGCCTCAGCGCTTGTTCGCTAAGGTTTGCACTCTCCACACTCTCGCTGCACTACATATATGTATACACGCTGGAGGCTCAGCGTTCATTTGCTAGGGTTTGCTATATTCACAGTCTCTCACCCTCTCTTCACTAGATCTAACAAGACTGCGTTGGCCTCTTGTCTCTCTCTCCCCCTCACAGCTGGTGAAGGAGGCGTTCATATCCTGTCGCACCGGGAAGGGGAGGAGGTGCAGCGTTCACTCTATCGCCTTCAGCGAGGGAGGCAATCCACTGCCGTTGGCGCTGTTCTCTTTCACCCAACGCCTATGCAGGAGGGCCACCGACCCCTTCTTCCTCGCTGCTGTACATAGTGTGGGCAGATCCAGCCTCACACCGCACGCCTTGCCACATCCCGACAACCCTAAGGTATAAGTTTCTTTGAAACCGTCGTTGCTCTAGCTGCATGTGGATCTTTTTCGATCTGTAGTCGAATATAGGTCTTGGTTCAAAGAGGAAACAAGGGTGCGGTGGGCTGGAGCAAGAATCTAGGACGTGGTTCAATGAGGAAAGGAGGGACGGAAAGTAGTATAGACTGGCTATCCAGCCGCTTTGTTGGTCGAAAAGGGAAAAACGGGGTAACCCAGTACACACATCTATAAGGAACCGATCTCTTTGTTGAAAAGGGAAAGAAATTGGGGGGTCGAGTAGTTTGTGTAGGACTAGATTTGCTGCCCTCACATAGGAAAAGGTTCAAAGAGAACAAATATGGGACCAACGCATATATGCTACTTGGCTACATACTCTGCATCACCCATTTATACGTGTGGACGCACATGGTGCTGGCATGTCCCATACAACTATTTTGCTGTTGTTAATCTAAGAATGCCGCCGGAAAATTGAAGCAATGCCACTGTTAAAAGTAAATTACATTTTTAACGAATGTTGTTTTAAGAGAATGTCTCTATTAATATGAATCAATGCAACCGTTTTAGAAACGCTACTATCCTACTTTCTTTTCCATCCAAGATAAGTTAGATGCTTCTTTCTATCACTGTTTGTTTCATGCTCCTTTATCGGCAAGTAATTGTTTCCTTTTTTGCCTCTGTTAAAACAGGGGTATCGATTCAACTTGTTGCTATTGCAAAATTTTGCTTCGCTACTCGAAACACTTTGCTTGATTTTAGTGCAACTGCACAAAACGAGATTGGTTGCTATTTGTGTTGGCAGATTCGTAGTTGATCCTGTGAGCGTCATGACAGGTTGGTACTTGCCTTCATCCACATGATCGTGCAGTGTGATGCTGTGCTACTTGTATTGGTACTGTTTTAAATAAATGTTGAATTGAAGCTATTGTATTGCTCTCTTTTCCCATTAAGTAGTGAACAAAAATGGTACCAACCCAGACATGATGCTTGTTGCTTTGTTACAACAAACTCTGCATCACCCTCTTTATAAGTAGATGGAAGCACATGGTGTTGTTGCACCCACTCTCCCCTGGAATTGTTTATGCTTTTTGTTAATCTATTGCCGCTGGTAAAATTAAGCGATGCCACTCTCAGAATTAACTACTGAATCTTATTTCAAAATTGCAACACTGGTTAGGGGTTGGCGGGATTACCATTTGTGTGGCTGCATGTTTCATCCTCCTTTATTAGCCAGTAATTGATTCCTTTTTCGCCTCTGTTTAAACAGGGATATCTATTCAACTTGTTGCTATTGCGACATTTTGCTTCTCTACGCAAAACACTTTGCTTGATTTCAGTGCAACTTCACAAAACAAGATTGGATTTCCTATTCGTGTTGGCAGATTCGTATTTTATCCTGGTGTTCTCATGAAAGGTCAGTACATGCCTTCATCCACATGATTGTGCAGTGTGCTTTGAGATGTTGTGCTACTTGTATTGGTACTGTTTTAAATAAATGTTGAATTGAAGCTATTGTATTGCTGTCTTTTCCCATTAAATAGTAAACAAAAATGGGACCAACCCAGACATGATGCTTGTTGCTTTGTTACAACAAACTCTACATCACCCCCTTTATAAGTAGATGGAAGCACATATTGTTGTTGCGCCCACTCTCCATGGAACTGTTTATGCTTTTCATTAATATAATGCCGCTGGTAAAATTAAGCAATGCCACTCTCATAATTAATTAACTACTGAATCTTAGTTCAAAACTGCAAAACTTGTTAGGAATGGTACTATCCTGCTTTGTAGTTCTTTCTACATGTTTAACCAAGGTATTGTTAAGATAATGTCTCTGTTAAAATGAATCAGTTGCATTGTTTTAGGAATGGTACTTTTCTGCTTTGTCGTTCTTTATACATGTTGAAACAAGGCATTGTTAAGATAATGTCTCAGTCAATATGAATGAATCACACTGATGGAGAATTGCTACTCTCCTGCTTTGTTTCCCATTAATATAAGGTAGATCAGTAGATGCTTTTCTTCTGGGAGTACAAGTCATCAACCGTTATTTCTCAGTAATTGTTTCCCTTATACCTATTGTTGCTTACAGGGATATCAAAATTAAAGCTCAGTTTTATTCCGACTTTGATTTTAGTTGAACAACACCAAAGGAGCCAATGTGTCCAAGGCAAACTACTGCATTACTGGGTCCAGTTGGTCGTTCCACTTTGCAGAAAGAAGCAGTCACTATGCGCTACATTACAGAAGGAATGACTGAGAAGCTTTACAGAGTATTATTAGACGCTGGTGACATGACTAGTCTGCAGAGAGCATTGGCAATTCTACAACACGTGGAGTGCACTGGGCAAAAAGTGCCCAAACAAGTAGAAGAAGCTACGACTGGACTCCATGATCATGGGAATTACATATTTTGAATGGGAAAATCTTGTCAAAGTTTAATCATTGGTGTTAGCAAGAAGACGTTAGTTTAATATATTAGAATTGGAAAACCTTGTCAAAATTTGCTCATTGATGTTAGCTAGAAGACATGCATTTGATATTTTTGAGTGGGATGCCCTTGCGGTGAGCAGCGTCGATTGTTTTTTCTTATTCCTGTGTTCAGTTTAGAAGTAAATAGTTACTCTGTTGAGATATTCCTGTGTTAAGAGTTTGTTCTGAATACTGTCTATGTAATGCTAGGCCTTGTGTTTGATTGCAAAGTTGAGCTTGGAATGTTGTGGCATGTGGCATCACGAGCTGTTCACCGTGCCTCCTGAGAATAATGCTTCGTATTGTTTTGCATGTCGATCTAATGCCAGTGATTTGCTTGTTAAGAAGATCATCCTCTTCTGTTGTTTCCGTGCTTAAGAAGTTCATCGTCTTATGTTTCATTCATAGCCTATACGACAAGTCGGGTAGGTTAGATGTGAAACCATATGATCTTCCGACCAACTCATGATATTAGGCCGTGATTGGATCGTCGTTTTCCAACCAAAACCACTTGTAAAACTGACACTTGTAAATAAAAGCAGATGGTCTCGGGCGAAGCGCTTGGTTGGTCGATTTCGACTAGTAAAATATCATAAGTACTTCACACACGATAAAAACGCTGAACGACACTCGGGCGATTGCTAATCCAGCCGTTAGCTGCTGTTTCAGCCTTGCCCATAGATGGCATGATACGCATGTCGTGCATCGTTTGGTAATGTCGTCCATATAGCAGTGCTCGTAAAATATACACTGGTCTCTCAAATTACACGCGTAACCCACCGGTTTTACTTACATATCTCGGGCCCTCGGTTTCATTACGCCTGTATTTTACGTGTTGTTTCTGATGACGAGTAAATTACACTTGTATGTTAATACATGTTTGAAATAAACCAGAGCTCCCAAGCGCGGCCTTACCGTTTCATGCCATCTTAGTTTCTCGAAGGTGCTCATAGGTGTCCGATGATCCTGGTTTCCTGGATTAGCAGTGGGCGCTGTATTAGACCATCCGCAGGGCTCCGTCATCCTTCGAGTTGTTGCGCTCGCTGTGATGCTAAGCATTGTTAACATCGTCAACGAACATGAGGATTTAGGAGATGAATTTATTTTGACTGGATGACACTAGGGACCCACTAGGGCCATATCGGTATGTACGCAAGTGCCTCCTTATTATGTACAACTATATTTTTTTTGCTTCCTCCTGGTTTCCTGACATCACGGTCTTACACCATTGTCAACCTATGTAGTCAATATAAACGAGAGAATTGCACAAGGTGCGGCCGCTGGGACCAAGCAGCTCGAGTAGTATTTGTGTTTTTGAGGCGTGAGCACTTTAGAGTTTTTCTTGGCGATGATTTCGTTGTTGTCCAGAGGAGAGCAGGGTATTAACTGGGCGGGCTGTGGCCCGTCTAGCCCAGGCCAGATATCCAGCCCAGGTATTACTTTTTTCAAGATGAAAATGGCTAGCCCAGCCATACGATTTTTTGAGGAATACCCAGGCAAGGTCAACTTGTTATTCTCCGCCCCACGGGGGCTGCAAATCTTTCCTAAGAGGGATGCATTAGGCTTAACAGGAAAATGGGCTTTCAAAAATAATAAATGGGATGTAATTATAAAAACTGGGCATTAACTATAAAAAATGCACCAAACACAAAATTAGTTTATAAAATATTATTTATGGATTTTGAAAATCTTAAATTTTCAATGTTGCATGCGCAATGTTTCGTTGGATTTTTACGTAATACAAATTTATATTTAATCTGACTAGAAATTTCGGGATAAAAATATTTTGGATCCCATCAAAATGTGGGAAATTTTATTGAATTCTGTCTTCAATGGTTGGTTGAAATTATTAATCGTTGTCCTAGCTAGAAAATGGGCTGTACTTTTAACAAACTGTAAATGGGTTGTAGTAAATTGCATTAGAATTCAAAAATGGGATGTACATTCTTACAAATCGGAAATGGGCTATAAGTTCTCTGCCACACACTTGTGGGCCTACTAAGTTGACGCGTCCCCTAAAAAAAATAAGTTGACGCGTATGCAAGGCTTTGTCAACTTATTATAGTCAACACACGGTTCTAGCAGCAGTGGCCATTGGATGTCTATCCAACGGATGTCGTGGTTCTTCTTCAATCTCGGATATTCTTAGCTTCGGCCGCCCAAAAAATGACTCCTCCCCCTGACATCTGGGGCGCACCATTTCGGAGGCTGACCTGTGGGCCTACTAAGTTGGCGCGTACCAAGGGCTTTGTCAGCTTAGTCAATATAAACGATTCTAGCTATAGTGACCGTACAATGTCCATCCAATGGCCATCGTGCTTCTTCAACCTCTGGTCTTCTTGCTCCAGCCGCCCAAAGCAGCGCCGGTCATGCCGCCTGCTCTTGCCTCCCGTGGCCGGCTGTGCTACCGTGGAGGCCTCACCGCCCCCTACTACTCCCACCGCTAGCCAGGCCATCCCTCCACTCACCCACACCCCCTGTTATTCTGCAGCGACGGCAGCCTCACATCACAGCCGAACCAGTGAACTCTCGTACTCCTCTCCGCGTGGGCATCCATTGCCGCGTCTTCCCCGGCTCCGCGTCGTCCCCTTCCTAGTCCTCGCCGTCGTCCACCGCCGTGGTGCTCTCGGTGCGGCGTGGTCAACGTGGTCAAGGAAACGACTTCCATCAGATGTGGACTGTATGTGGAGAGGCTGACAGCCGGGTCCATGGCCACAACAAGGAAGTGCCTCCTTATTACGCGGAAAAAATGATTCCTCCACCTGAAAGTTGGGACCCACCGGACGGGCCACTGTATTTCACGAAAAAAACGTTTCCCCCCTGACTGCTAGGACCCACCAGCTACATCTTCGCACGCAAGGAAGTGCGTCCGGGCAAAAAATAAAAAACGATTTGCCCCCCTGACTGCTGGGACCCACCATCTACATCTTCGCACGCAAGGAAGTGCCTGACAGTCGGGACCCACCTGGTCGAAGCGTACGTAGCATTGTCATTCTGGTCATGAACGTGTATGTACGTACTAGTGGATGTAGAGGCACACACGTAGCATTTACATGTACGTACAGCGGCCAGTGTGCAAGAAAGAAAATACGGCCACGTATGTGTACATATGGGCGGGGTCTCGAACGCCTACTCGCGCATACGTATGGCCAGGGCTCGTGTGCATGGCTGGGTCGGAATGGAGAAACAACGTCATCGTCGTGTTCATGGGGAGCCAACCGGCTGGGTCAGAACGAAATGTGTCGTCGTGTTCATCAGGAGGGCTTGGACGGAATAGGCGATGGAAACGAGGCCTGGTGTACCGCAGAATGGAGGAAACGGCCTTGTGTTCGACCGACCACGTTCAAAACAGGATCCTATTCATCGGGAGGGGTCTAGCGTACCGCAAAACGGAGGAAATGGACCTCCTACGGTCAAAACGGGGGTCCTGTTGATCGGGAGGGGTGTGGCATACCGCAAAACGGATGAAACGGACTTGTGTTGGAGCGCTACGGTCGAAACGGGGGTCCTGTTCATCGGGAGGGGTGTGGCGTACCGCAAAACGGGACTCCACAGGATACTGTTCATCTCCACCATCGACCTCCTCCAGCCTCCACGGGCTCCTGTTCATTGATACGTCTCCAACGTATCTATAGTTTATGAAGCATTCATGCTATTTTATTATCTGTTTTGAATGTATATGCGCTTTATTATACACTTTTATATTACTTTTGGGACTAATCTATTAACCGGAGGCCCAGCCCATATTGCTGTTTTATTGCCTGTTTCAGTATTTTGAGGAAAAGGAATATCAAACGGAGTCCAAACGGAATGAAACCTTCGGCAATGTGATTTTTTGGAAGATTATCATCCTGGAGACTTGGAGTTCACGTCAGAAGATACTCGAGGAGCCCAGGAGATAGGGGGGCGTGCCCCCCTACTGGGCGCACCCCCTGTCTTGTGGACCCCTTGAGGACCCCCCGACCGACTTCTTTCACCTATATAATCCTACGTACCCTAAAACCATCAAATATCAAGATAGATCGGGAGTTCCGCTGCCACAAGCCTCTGTAGCCACCAAAAACCTCTCGGTAACCCGTTCCGGCACCCTGCCAGAGGGGGAACCCATCACCGGTGGCCATCTTCATCATCCCGGCGCTCTCCATGACGAGGAGGGAGTAGTTCACCCTCGAGGCTGAGGGTATGTACCGGTAGCTATGTGTTTGATCTCTCTCTCTCTCTCTCTCGTGTTCTCTCTCGTGTTCCCTCTATGGCACAATCTTGATGTATCTCGAGCTTTGCTATTATAGTTGGATCTTATGATGTTTCTCCCCCTCTACTCTCTTGTGATGAATTGAGTTTCCCCTTAGAAGTTATCTTATCGGATTGAGTCTTTTATGAGAACACTTGATGTATGTCTTGCCGTGTTTATGTGTGGTGACAATGGGATATCATGTGCCTCTTGATGTATGTTTTGGTGACCAACTTGCGGGTTCCGCCCATGAACCTATGCATTGGGGTTGGCACACGTTCTTGACTCTCCGGTAGAAACTTTGGGGTACTCTTTGAAGTACTTTGTGTTGGTTGGATGAATTTGAGATTGTGTGATGCATATCGTATAATCATGCCCACGGATACTCGAGGTGACAATGGAGTATCTAGGTGACATTAGGGTTTTGGTTGATTTGTGTCTTAAGGTGTTATTCTAGTACGAACTCTTTAATAGATTGATCCGAAAGAATAACTTTGAGGTGGTTTCGTACCCTACCATAATCTCTATGTTTGTTCTCCGCTATTAGTGGCTTTGGAGTGACTCTTTGTTGCATGTTGAGGGATTGTTATATGATCTATCTATGTTATTATTGTTGAGAGAACTTGCACTAGTGAAAGTATGAACCCTAGGCCTTGTTTCCTAGCATTGCAATACCGTTTACGCTCACTTTTACCATTAGTTACCTTGCTGTTTTTATTATTTCAGATTACAAAAACCTTTATCTACTATCTATTTTGCACTTGTATCACCATCTCTTTGCCGAACTAGTGCATCTATACAATTTACCATTGTATTGGGTGTGTTGGGGACACAAGAGACTCTTTGTTATTTGGTTGCAGGGTTGTTTGAGAGAGACCATCTTCATCCTACGCCTCCCGTGGATTGATAAACCTTAGGTCATCCACTTGAGGGAAATTTGCTACTGTCCTACAAACCTGTGCACTTGCAGGCCCAACAACGTCTACAAGAAGAAGGTTGTGTAGTAGACATCAAGCTCTTTTCTGGCGCCGTTGCCGGGGAGGCTAGGTAAAGGGCACTCACTCACACCCCGTTAACCAAGCTCTTTTCTGGCGCCGTTGCCGGGGAGGTGAGTGCTTGAAGGTATATCTTTAGATCTTGCAACCGAATCTTTTTGTTTCTTGTTTTATCACTAGTTTAGTTTATAAAAGAAAAATTACAAAAAATGGAGTTAAGTTTGTCTCATACGCTTCATCTTTTTAATATCTTTCATAAGTATGATGAAAAGGAAAATTCTGCTCAAGTGCTAGAAGAAGAATTACATAGAATGCTTGGCATGAAATATGTGAATGATGAGAATGATTGCAATGTTGTTAGTATAAATTCCTTGAATATCCATGGTGCTAATGATATGCAAAGCCACAAGCTTGGGGAAGCTATGTTTGATGAAGATGATATTTTTTCTCCCCCATGTTTTGATGAAAATATTTATATTGATGATAGCATGCCTCCTACTTATGATGATTATATTGATGAAAGTGGGTTTGGAAGAGTGTCAACTTTAGGAATTAGTGATCCCACTATTTTGGAGGATGTTGAATCTTATTGTGATGAAAGTGGATTTGGAAGAGTGTCAACTTTATTTAGTGATGATTCCACTATTTCGGAAGAAGTCCCAATTGATTATGAGAACAAAGTTGCTATCTATGATGATTATTGTGATGACTTGTATGCTATTAGGAATAATGATAACCATGAAACTTTTCATCATGATTTTAGTTTCCAATTGGATTATGCCTCACATGATAATTATTTTGTTGAGTTTGCTCACACTATTATTCATGAAAAGAAATTTGCTTATGTGGAGAGTAGTAAAATTTCTATGCAAGTAGATCATGTAAAGAATGCTTTACGTGCTGGTTATATTGTTGAATTCATTCATGATTCTACTGAAAATTATCATGAGGGAGGAACATATGCTTGTAGGAATTGCAATAATGTCAAGTTTCCTCTCTATGTGTTGAAAATTTTGAAGCTATGCTTGTTTTACCTTCCTATGCTAGTTGATTATTGTTCCCATAAGTTGTTTGATCACAAAATCCCTATGCATAGGAAGTGGGTTGGGCTTAAATGTGCTAGTCATATTCTTCATGATGCTCTATTTATGTTTCAATTCTTATCTTTTATGTGAGCATCATTTCATCATGCTTAGCTAAAAAGGCATTAAAGAAAAGCACTTGTTGGGAGACAACCCAATATTTACCCTTACTGTTTTTGTGTGTCCACATGATTATGCTACTGTAGTAATCATGTTTTATAGCTTTTATGTCAATAAAGTGTCAAGTAGGACCTTTGGGAAGACTTGGGTGAAGTTTATGTGATCTTGCTGTAAAAAACAGAAACTTTTGCGCTCACGAGATTAGGTGCCATGTTTTACTGAAGAGTGATTTTAGGTTGATTCTTTTTTCAGATGATTAATAGAAAAATTCCTCAGGTCCATCAATTTATTTCAGAATTTTTTGACTTCCAGAAGTATACGTTTGATACAGATTACTACAGACTCTTCTGTTTTTGACAGATTCTGTTTTCTATGTGTTGTTTGCTTATTTTGATGCATCTATGGCTAGTATTAAGTGGTATGAACCATAGAGAAGTTGGAATACAGTAGGTTTAATACGAATATGAATTTAGAATGAGTTCATTACAGTACCTAAGTGGTGGTTTTATTTTCTCATACTAACGGAGCTTACGAGTTTTGTGTTGAGTTTTGTGTGGTTGAAGTTTTCAAGTTTTGGGTAAGGATTCGATGGACTATGGAATAAGGAGTGAAAAAATCCTATGCTTGGGGATGCCCAAGGCACCCCAAGGTAATATTCAAGGACAACCAAGAGCCTAAGCTTGGGGATGCCCCGGAAGGCATCCCCTCTTTCGTCTTCGTTCATCGGCAACCTTACTTGGAGCTATATTTTTATTCACCGCATGATATGTGTTTTGCTTGGAGCGTCATTTTCTTTTGTTAGTATTTCCTTGCTGTTATTTAGAATAATGTTTTGCATCTTTAGTTTCAATAAAAATGTCAAGGATAGCCTTTACCATACTTGTTTTGCTAGTATACATGTTGCTGTTTGAAAACAGAAAGTTTACCGCTGTTGCAAAAATTCCCTAGAAAAGTCAGAGAATGATCTAATGTTAAATCTTTTTTTATATTGAGCTCTGATAAATCTTATACATCATAGTATTTTTCTCATAATTTTTGGAGTTAGGGAAGTATGATGAATCTTGCATTCTTTACAGACTGTACTGTTTTGGCAGATTGCTGTTATGGTTGCATTGTTTGCATATGTTTGCTTGTTTATGACTCTATTTGAGGATAGGAGTATTAAATATGCAGAGGCATTTAGTATGCAATGTTGAATAACAATTTAAGTGATTTATTACAGTAGAAAATGATAAGGTTTTGCATTGGTTTATACTAACCTATCTCACGAGTTCTTGTTGAGTTTGTTGTGAATGAAGCTTTTGATAAAAAGAAACCATGATATGAGAGGAATTAAGGAGACACAAAAGTTCAAGCTTGGGGAAGCCCAATGCACCCCAAGATAATATTTTAAGAAGTCTCAAGCATCTAAGCTTGGGGATGCCCCGATAGGCATCCCACCTTTCTTCTTCAACAACTATCGGTTACTATCGGTTGAGCCTAAGTTTTTGCTTCTTCGCATGAGTTGTGCTATCCTTGCAATGTCATTTTATTTTGTTTTGCTTGCTGTTGGAATACAATACCAAGATCTGAAATTCTTTTTTTGATAGAGAGTCTTCACATAGTTACATTATTATTTTGCTACTCATGGGTCTTCACTTATATCTTTTTGGAGTAGTTTGTCATTTACTCATGTGCTTCACTTATATCCTATGAGTAAATGGTTGAATGAGTTGATTGTCATAAATCTGAAATTATATATGTTTGATTTGCTTATTCCATGGGGAGTAATGACTTCACATCTAAGAAGTAGAGGTTGTAAATTTATTGACGGTTAGCAAGCATTGTATTAGTCATTTGAACAATTCATGAAAGAATATTGAAGGAAGAGAGATTTCACATATAAATATATTATCATAGACATCTTTTATAATTGTGAGCACTCATTAAGTATGACATGCTAAAGAGTTGATGTTCGACAAGGAAGACAATGTAATGGGTTATGTTTTCTCACATCTCAGTTAAAGTATATTGTCATGGATCATTCAAACATGTTGAGCTTGCCTTTCCCCTCATGCTAGCCAAAAATTCCTAGCACCAAGTAGAGATACTACTTGTGCTTCCAAATATCCTTAAACCCAATTTTGCCATGAGAGTCCACCATACCTACCTATGGATTGAGTAAGATCCTTCAAGTAAGTTGTCATCGGTGCAAGCAATAAAAATTGCTCTCTAAATATGCATGACTTATTAGTGCGGAGAAAATAATATTTGTACGAACTTGTTATGGAAGCAATAAAAGCGACGGACTGCATAATAATGGTCCATATACAAGGGGCAATATAAAGTGACGTTCTTTCGCATTAAGATTTTGTGTATCCAACCCTAAAAGCGCATGGAAACCTCTGCTTCCCTCTGCGAAGGGCCTATCTTTTACTTTATGTCTTTTACTTTTATGCAAGAATCAAGGTGATCTTCACCTTTCTCTTTTTCATTTTATCCTTTGGCAAGCACTTTGTGTTAGGGTGATCCCGATATATATATCCAATTGGATGTATGTTACCATGAACTATTATTGTTGACATCACCCAAAGGTGAATAAGTTTGGAGGCAACATCATAAGCCCCAATCTTTCTCTGTGTCTGATTAAAACTTCATAACCACAAGTATTGCGTGAGTGTTAGCAATTGTAGAAGACTATATGATAGTTGAGTATGTGAAGTTCGCTAAATCAAAGCTCTGACATAGACTCTTCCTGAAAGTAAGATGAATTGCAATTGTTTGATGACTAAGAATGAAGTTTGCTAGTTTGCAAGAAAGTTTATGGTCTATGCTTTAACATGTGAATTGCTTGTTACTAGTTTATGAAAAGTTTTATGAGATGAACTACTGTTATGACATATAATGATGCTAGTAAAGGTGATTGAAATTATCATTGATCAAACTTGTGCACCTTCTAGCATTCACACTTCATAAATTCTTTATTTATCATTTACCTACTCGAGGACGAGTAGGAATTAAGCTCGGGGATGCTTGATACGTCTCCAACGTATCTAAAATTTATGAAGCATTCATGCTATTTTATTATATGTTTTGAATGATTATGGGCTTTATTATACACTTTTATATTACTTTTGGGACTAACCTATTAACCGGAGGCCCAGCCCATATTGCTGCTTTATTGCCTGTTTCAGTATTTCGAGGAAAAGGAATATCAAACGGAGTCCAAATGGAATGAAACCTTAGGCAACATGATTTTTTGGAAGATTATCATCCTGGAGACTTGGAGTTCACGTCAGAAGATACTCGAGGAGCCCAATAGATAGGGGGGCACCCCCCCTACTGGGCGCACCCCCCTGTCTCGTGGACCCCTCAAGGACCCCCCGACCGACTTCTTTCGCCTATATAAGCCTACGTACCCTAAAACCATCAAATATCAAGATAGATCGGGAGTTCCGCCGCCGCAAGCCTCTGTAGCCACCAAAAACCTCTCGGGAGCCTGTTCCGGCACCCTGCCGGAGGGGGAACCCATCATCGGTGGCCATCTTCATCATCCCGGCGCTCTCCATGATGAGGAGGGAGTAGTTCACCCTCGAGGCTGAGCGTATGTACTAGTAGCTATGTGTTTGATCTCTATCTCTCTCTCTCATGTTCTCTCTCGTGTTCCCTCTATGGCACGATCTTGATGTATCGCGAGCTTTGCTATTATAGTTGGATCTTATGATGCTTCTCCCCCTCTACTCTCTTGTAATGGACTGAGTTTTCCTCTTGAAGTTATCTTATTAGATTGAGTCTTTAAGGATTTGAGAACACTTGATGTATGTCTTGCCGTGCTTATTTGTGGTGACAATGGGATAGCATGTGCCTCTTGATGTATGTTTTGGTGACCAACTTGCGGGTTCCGCCCATGAACCTATGCATAGGGGTTGGCACACGTTCTTGACTCTCCGGTAGAAACTTTGGGGCACTCTTTGAAGTACTTTGTGTTGGTTGGATGAATCTGAGATTGTGTGATGCATATCGTATAATCATGCCCACGGATACTTGAGGTGACAATGGAGTATCTTGGTGACATTAGGGTTTTGGTTGATTTGTGTCTTAAGGTGTTATTCTAGTACGAACTCTTTAATAGATTGATCCAAAAGAATAGCTTTGAGGTGGTTTCGTACCCTACCATAATCTCTACGTTTGTTCTCCGCTATTAGTGGCTTTGGAGTGACTCTTTGTTGCATGTTGAGGGATTGTTATATGATCTATCTATGTTATTATTGTTGAGAGAACTTGCACTAGTGAAAGTATGAACCCTTGGCCTTGTTTCTTAGCATTGCAATACTGTTTACGCTCACTTTTACCATTAGTTACCTTGCTGTTTTTATTATTTCAGATTACAAAAACCTTTATCTACTATATATTTTGCACTTGTATCACCATTTCTTCGCTGAACTAGTGCACCTATACAATTTACCATTGTATTGGGTGTGTTGGGGACACAAGAGACTCTTTGTTATTTGGTTGCAGGGTTGTTTGAGAGAGACCATCTTCATCCTACGCCTCCCACGGATTAATAAACCTTAGGTCATCCACTTGAGGGAAATTTTCTACTGTCCTACAAACCTGTGCACTTGCAGGCCCAACAACGTCTACAAGAAGAAGGTTGTGTAGTAGACATCATTCATCCAGCCTCCACCGCGCGCTACTCCAGCGGTTACTGTTCAACCACCCCTCCACGGGCACCCCTCCACCGTCTACTGTTCATGCAGCCCTCCACGGGGTCGTCCTATTCGTGCAGCCCTCCATGGGGTCCTGTTCATCCAGCCCCAACCGGCTCGATCGATCGGGGTCCTGTTCATCCAGAGGCAACGCCACGGGGTCCTGGTCATCCACCCCCATCGCTCACTGTTCATCCAAACCCCCCTGCAACACTCACTATTCATCCAAAGAGGCAACATCAATCGGCTTCAGTTAGCAACAGTAGCAAAGGAATTGCTCGATCGGGGGTTCAATTAACAGCCATCGATCGATCGCTCGGGTTCAATAATGCGTAGCCTACAGTGCAATCGCTCGGGTTCAGTCAGAGACCAATGCTTCACTCGGGTTCAGTTAGAGCCAACGCCTCACGCACACGCGCGTACGTGTACGAGAGAAACGCGCATCGCTCGGCCCCCGACCACCCACCGTAACCGGGAACTCCCCAAAATTTTCCTCGCCCTCTCTTATAACATGGTTTTTTCTATCATGGACGGCCCAAAGAATGTCATGCAGCTGTGTCTCCGGATCGCCCAGGACGAAAAGCCCCTTTTCTGTCATGATTTTCTGTCATAGAAGTAGGAGCCCACCACATCTATGATGATACTGGGTTTTGTCACAATTATCTTCATAGAAGTGTCATATGTATGACAGAATTTTTTTTCGTTCGGCCCAAAATGTCACGGATGTGTCTTTTTTTTGTAGTGTATGTTTGCAGTCCGGCAATGCAGCCTTCCTCAACAGTCCTCCTCCTCGGGGGATCTTATTCCGGAGATGATGGAGAGCGAGACGCCTCCACAGATCTCCCCTCCCAATAAGGAAGACGACGCCGAGGTGTCATCCCGGAGGATCTCTCCCGATCAACAAGCGGTGCGAGGGACAATGAAGACTAGGCCCGTAGGTGATACTTCGGCCGTCTAGGGTCTGGGGTGTGCGGCCCCTACGGGGACCGACAATAAAGGCCCCGGACTATCCGATTTACAGCGAGAGACGACTCTAAGGTTGAGTAAACATGTTCCTTTAAAGGGAGTCTATATCCCTTCAGCTGCTTCCAGGGATCCGGAGGTGCCGGATACATTGACGGACTTATTGCGACATGTGCCCGTCTCAGAGGAACATCGTACCTTGATGGGTATGGTGGCTGAGAGGGTTCTGTCCGCGAAAAGCAGATTGAATGAAGCCTTTACGAGCCTGCTAAGAGGCTTCGAGGTACGTAATGTAATATTTTCAATTGTGCTATACACGCAAAATGCGACTGTGTATAGATAGTAGCCCCTGAGACTCTGGTTGGCGCCCAAAGGGAGGCGATCAGAGGATCGAGAAAGATATGCCCAGGAAATAATCTGACTAATTGGAACACATGCTATTACATCCCTGGCGACTGCCCAAGCTATTGAGGTTGTAGATCAGAAGTAGAAACTTGATGTGGCGGATGATGACATCACGCTTATTAACAGGCGGCTCGACGAGGCGCAAGGCATGTTTTTGGGGCAGTCAGTATATGCAAGTACTATAATATGAGCATGATGTTGAGAATTGTATACTGAGATATGCATAATTGCAGATAGTGCTGCCGCAGTTGAGACCCTTCGGGCTGAGCTTGCCCGGGCCAAGGAGCAAGCCAGGATGAGTAATGCGGCTGCCGAAAAGGCAGCTGCTGAATTAAAGGCCGAACAGGCTGTTCGGTGCCAGTGCGAGGAGAGAATATTTACTATGGCGCTTGAGCTAAAGGATGCCACTAGCCGATGCGAATTTCTTGAGAAAGATAACAAAACCAGAGAGGCCGATCTTGACAAGGCCTTACAAAAGGGAGGGAAGCACGGTCCGAGTCTAGAGTGGCTCGGGAGGAGATCCGACAAGTGATACGTCTCCAATGTATGTATAATTTTTGATTGTTCCATGCTATTATATTACCCGTTTTGGATGTTTATGGGCATTACTAAGCACTTTTATATTATTTTTGGGACTAACCTATTAACCGGAGGCCGAGCCCAAATTGCTGTTTTTTTGCCTATTCCAGTGTTTGGTAGAAAAGGAATATCAAACGGAGTCCAAACGGAATGAAACCTTCGGGAGAGTTATTTTTGGAACAAACGCAATCCAGGAGACTTGGAGTGGACGTCAAGAAGCAATCGAGGAAGCCACGAGGCAGGGAGGTGCGCCCTAGGGGGGGAGGGGGTGGGCGCGCCCCCCACCCTCATGGGCCCCTCGTGGCTCCCCTGACTGACTTCCTTCGCCTATATATATTCACATACCCTGAAAACATCCAGGAGGACCACAAAACCCTATTTCCACCGCCGCAACCTTCTGTACCCATGAGATCCCATCTTGGGGCCTTTTCCGGTGCTCCGTCAGAGGAGGAATCGATCATGGAGGGCTTCTACATCAACACCATAGCCTCTCCAATGAGTTGTGAGTATTTTACCACAGACCTTCAGGTCCATAGTTATTATCTAGATGGTTTCTTCTCTCTCTTTGAATCTCAATACAAAGTTCTCCTCGATCTTCTTGGAGATCTATACGATGTAACTCTTTTTGCGGTGTGTTTGTCGAGATCTGATGAATTGTGGGTTTATAATCAAGTTTATCTATGAGAAATATTTGAATCTCCTCTGAATTCTTTTATGTATGATTTTTATCATTGCAAGTCTCTTCGAATTATCAGTTTGGTTTGGCCTACCAGATTGATCTTTCTTGCAATGGGAGAAGTGCTTAGTTTTGGGTTCAATCTTGCGGTGTCCTTTTCCAGTGACAGCAGGGGCAGCAAAGCACATATTGTATTGTTGCCATCGAGGATAAAAAGATGGGGTTTATATCATATTGCTTGAGTTTATCCCTCTGCATCATGTCATCTTGCCTAATGCGTTACTCTGTTCTTATGAACTTAATACTCTAGATGCATGCTGGATAACGTTCGATGTGTGGAGTAATAGTAGTAGATGCAGAATCGTTTCGATCTACTTGTTGCGAACGTGATGCCTATATACATGATCATGCCTAGATATTCTCATAACTATGCACTTTTCTATCAATTGCTCGACAGTAATCTGTTCATCCCACTCTCGGGGATATACCCCTCGGTATAAACCGCCAGATGTATGACCCGGCTAGATTTTGCGATTCACTGGCGACCCACTTGGACCTGGCGGTTTATGATTCATTGGTAATCCGGCAGGCGGGTCAGAGGAGGGACAAGACCCGGTGGCCCAACGGGCGGTTTATGGAAGGCCGGATCACGCTATGGTGGCCCGGTTTATGAGGAAAGCACAAAGAATATTCCCTTACAAAGGAAGCAAGACTAGGACTCCACTTGGAATAGAGTAGTCCTAATCCAACTAGGAACAATTAATGTAAACCGCCCCTTCAACATATATAAGGAGGGGCAGGGCTCCCCAAAAGAGGGGATGCAAGAAACAATATCTAGGGCTAGACACAATTATAGGAGAGGCGGTTTACGACGACTCCCTCGTGATGATAATGAGACCTAGCCTCAAACAGCATGTAGGTTTATTACCGGATGATGTTTCTCGTGGCCCGAAGCCGTCTAAACCCTTGTCTTGTGTTGCGTCTCTCGATTCCGCTCAACCCCTCTCAAGCTACCACATAGATGCGTTGGCCTCACGACTAAGTCCTCACACTGAGGACATCTGACGTGTTAATTCCACGACAGTTGGCGCCCACCGTGGGGCTAGCGCATGGTGGTGTTGAGTTCTTGGAGGGATCTCCTTCAAGGATCGAGAAGCTCGTAAATTTTTTTTGGATGAAGAAGAATCGTTGCGGAAGGATATACATTATTTAGAAGACACGTAGTCAGATTTGGTACCCATCCGAGATTCAAGAAAATTAAGGTGATGATCTCTTCGTAGCCACGAGTTACCGATACAACTCACCGAGATCGAAAGTTTGGTGGCCAAATCGGATTGTTACTGCATCCACAAACAGCGGTCCAATCGGCTGGGTTGTTGCTGTTCTACGCAGAGAAGTCCTAGGCTACAAGTCCCGATGGAATCATCCGTGTTACAGGAGCGCTTCAAGTCATGACGGAGAAGTACTACTTCGCTTTGCAAGACGGTTTGATTGTTGCTAGCTCGTATGATCAAAACCGACACTCAACGGAAGCCTCTATGACTGTTTGTACTACTACTAGTATCTCACGCGAGGAAAAAGAATCAGTTTTTGGTTCAGTCTTCCGTTGTCATTTGTACACCTAGCCAACACAGCGGCATATATGGTCAGATTACAAAGAATTAGTCAAAGCTGCATCCGAGATGGATTGGCACAAAGATCTGAGGTCAAGACAAATTTCCACCGCCCCGCCGTCTCCAAAACGCTCTAGTCAACTGCAGTACTTGCGTCAAACCGCCTCCATCTTGCACTGCATTGGGGCCTCCGTCTCTGCTGGCGGGTCTTGCTACTACGGTCGTATGGCCGCAGCCTCTGCCGAGTCACTACGGGCTGGAGAACAATCCGGACGATCCCACAACAACTTGCTGGCCTGCCACCTCCGCCTTGGGGTACCTGCTTGGTGGGAAGACAGGCGGATTAATCCTGCGCTGTTAAGAAGAACAAACGTTATCTATGAACATTGCATATGGATCATCTGTCGTGCCAATACACCAGGACCATTATTCATTATAAACATGGTTTATACCATGGGTACGGAGCACGTGCTGGCAACATCCTGCCCGGTGTTCGTCCGTGTCACATTACCTGGAGAATGGATAAGAGCAAGACGCCACCCTTATGGCCTGGTTTACATCAGCTTTCCAGGACCGCGCCCACGATTAACTCCCCGTCCGCACCGGTTTACAACGCCGGTGCCGACTCTCCCCGTCCGCCACGGCCGACTCACCCGTATCCGTGGCAAATGTCCAGTTTACCACGCCGCGGCCGGTTCACCAGTGAGCGACTTCAACTTCACCTAGCGATCATCAATTTCATGGCGGATTATTTCTGGCCTGGCACATCAGGTGATATCCATCTAAAATATATTTTATTGGTACATATTATTTTTTATCAAAGAGCAGTTTATCTTTGTCTTGGTCTACAATATGGTTGATGCAGGACAATTGTTCACTACATCAAAACGACGTGGTTAACTCGCCCATCCGCGCTGGTTTACAACACCGCAGCCGGTTCATCTGTTTGAGCCACCTCTGATGTTGAGGTCATCTTTTCCGTCTGCCTCTCGCGGCCTGGTCTACATCAACATACCGGGCCGCACCTGTCTACATGAGCTGTTTATTGAGTATGAGCAAGTCACAACTTGGGTAGCCGGGTTTTCTTTCAACAAAATGGAGGCAAATTATCATATACTATCAACCGCCGTCTGCACTGGTTGGCTCAATAGGCAGGCACACAAGTCGCCGCCACTACAGTTTGATTAACTTCAAATCACCAGTTGGAAGGAACCATTGGCCGAGTTGCTGACACGGCTCATACGGGACCATTTATAACCTGCCGCAGTCACCTCAACCTTCTCTGGATTCACATCGTGTTATCAACACCAATGATATACAAGTTATGCCGGTTTATATCATGATCAAATATGGAGAGTCTGAAGCCAACTCCTCGAGTCACCTTTGAGACATTGGGGCTACTGTTATATTCATGAAAATTTAAAAGCCGTCAAAAAATTTCCGGCTTAGAAAGTATATGACAGTTACAAAATCCCAGTTCAATGAAGAAGTTCCGGGTCATCAGAAAGGATTCCGGTTCAAAATGCGGTTGAAGAGACATCTCTCTTTCATAAAGCGTTGAAGCTCTCAAATATCAGGTTTAAAATCTGGCTCAAAGGAAGTCAGTATCACTGAAGCTCTCAAATATCCGGTTTACAATCTGGTTCAAGGGAAATCTGTCTCCCACAAAGCTCTGAAGCTCTCAAGTCCGGTTTAAAAATGTCCGGTTCAAAAAGGAATTAACTTCTCGCAATTTCGAGTTTAAAGGCCGTCAGAAAATTTCCAGCTGAAAATGAAGATTCCGGTTTAAAATCCGGTTCAAGGGAAAGATGTCTCCCACAAAGCTTTGAAGCTCTCAATATCCAGTTCAAAATCCCGGTTCAAGAAGAATTTATTTCTTGCATAAAGTTAAAAGTTGTCGAAGAGGACCTGCTGCCATGATGCGCGGTTCAAACATGGGTACCCTGCCTTATTGATTTATCATATTATTGATCACTTGGGGGCTTCCTATTCAAACATAGGTGTATTCACCAAAGAGAACATAGAGTTACTACTCTCTTGATATAGCTATCAAGCCAATATTATTATAAGGGGCCAAAGAGAGTTTGTTGCACAACACAACTCAAACATAGACACCCAGCGAGCATAGCTCAAAAATATAGGACATGTGGGCTTCAACTAACAAAGCGGAGTCCTGTCCAATAATTCGGCTATCATGCCACAATACAGCTTGGGAGCTTCACACCCAAGGGGCCAAAGAGAGTATTGTTGCTAAAAGCACAACTCAAACATAGGCACCCATTGAGCAGAGCTCAGAAAGTTACTTGGGGCTCTTTGTGTAAAGTAACAAAGAGTTTGAAAGGACCCTTGTAACCGGGTATCGACCCACGGCTTGGAAGCCTGGTGTATTCACCTAAAACCCCGGTTAACCTGCCTTCATCAAGTAAGCCACTCCTATCCAGGTAATCCTGGCATGACCCGCCGAATGTTTGACAGTTACTCTCATTGAGACCCTGAACTTGTCAAAGTTAAAATGACGATTGGTTAGTTGGAGGCCCATCTTAAAAGGCTTTGTCAAATGGTTTAACTCAGCGGCCTGGCAGCCCACGAAAAGCCTCGAATTTGGGCCTGGCAGCCCTTGAAAAGCCTCGACTACAAGTTTTATTTGATTTTGTTTTTGCAAAGTTTCATCTCTTTTGATAAAGTTCTAAGTTAAACCGGTGTCTACTGACTCGGCCAGACCATATGTCATTACATCAACCCGGTGTTTCTTAACCCGACATGGCTTACAGTTATTAGCTGTTAGCACATAATCCATTATGAACCGGCATCTCTTAATCCAGTCTGGCATTGACTATAAGTCGCCAGGATGATCATCCAGTGTTTATTACAACCCGGCACGGTTTTATTACAAACCGGCAAAATACGAGGGGAGTTATCATACTCAAGATTTGGGTTATCACCCTTACTACAAAAGTTGGTAAACCAATGATGTGATTCAATGTCACAGGTATGATATATTTCCTATTTGATTATTCTTAAGTGCAGCCTTGGTTATAAACCCGGGTTATATGTTGGGCATTATGACCCGTCCGGCGGTAAACCGCCAGGACACTTTAAACTTGTTGTATGCAGAAACAGGTTGAATAAAGCATAATTATAAATCACCGGCATTTATTAACCCGGCCTGGCTTTAAGATGATAAGTCGCCAGTATATGATGAGAAATTATCTGGTGTTTGTTAACCTGGCCTGGCTTTGGATTATAAGTTGCCAATATATATTTGGATTGCACCATTGGAATCATGCGCTCATAAATCATTGGATTATATTGTTTAAATCTTCAAATAGCCAACATGGCTGGATTTTAATATGGTTATCAATAACCAGTATTATGATCAAGGTTTTCAAAGTCGCTTTAGCGCAATGGCTATCATATTATCAACGGATATGATTTATTCTACAATTGAAGGAATAGTCCCAAGTTGTTGCAGGCTTACAACCCGGCACTTGGGTGCTACATCATTTAAGTTGATATTACATCAAATACACAAGTCTCATGTCGCTGCAAGCATGCACCATGACACTTGGGTGCTAATGCAAAGTCATTGTTTGCTCAGCTTATTGAAGACCCGACTCATCACATCGTAATGAGCCGGCCCTTGGGAGATACCAATTGCTCCTGCCAACTATTCAAGGTACAAAGCTTTTTATCCATTATATTGAAGGGTCCACTGCTCAGTTGGTAAAGCACAAGGCTCTTAACCTTGTCGACGTGAATTCAAGCCCCATGATGGGGGTTACCTCATATGATGTTATTTTCATTGAAGTATATATAAAAGTCCCAGCTCAATATTATCTTACTGAGATGGCCTTTGAGGGCTAAACGTTGCTGTTCAAAGTTTACAAAGATTATATTTACAAAGTCCCTGCTCATCATTGCATAATGACCCGGCCCTTGGGGGCTACACTGGTTGAAGTTTTTATGAGCATAAGGCAATTTCAAGTCCCAGGTTGCTGCAAGCATGACAACCCGACACTTGGGGGATACATATATGGAATATACAGTTTTTACTAGTGACTGGGATGAGCAACATGGATTTCTTCAAAAAGTGGCAATATTGATAAAAGCAAGTCTTAAATCATCACTTTGCTCTACTCAAGACTTGGGGGCTACAGGTATTATGCATGTAAAGGAGGAACGTCTTCAAATTATCAGTTTTGAGCAAATCAGGAAGATCAATTACATGACCCGGTGTCAACAAGCAATTATGACCTGGCATCGTCTGTTTTATAACCCGACAATGGTGGTAATCATAAACCGACAAGTTCTACATCTTCAAGCCGGCTGGATATCAATTGAATATTTGAAGACCAATATTTTTGTCAAGTCAGAGCATTGAAGGCTGAATCAAATGGATTCTTTATTTACAATATTTCTTCTACATTTTTTTGACTATGAAGCTGGTGTACTGACCCGGATTTTCTACAAGGAAGAAATAACAAGGATTTCAGGATGATTAAGTGTCGGTTTATAAGAATATTTAAGCGGAGCACAACCTGACAAATTTGTTCTTGTATTTATGTTGCAGATCAGTTTAACATGGATGAATCCAAATTAAACTGGGGGCTAATGTCGGGGATATACCCCGCGGTATAAACCGCCGGATGTATGACCCGGCTAGAGTTTGGCGATTCACTGGTGACCCACTTGGACCTGGCGGTTTATGATTCATTGGTAATCCGGCAGGCGGGTCAGAGGAGCGACAAGACCCGGTGGCCCAACGAGCGGTTTATGGAAGGCCGAATCATGCTATGGTGGGCCGGTTTATGAGGAAAGCACAAAGAATATTCCCTTACAAAGGAAGCAAGACTAGGACTCCACTTGGAATAGAGTAGTCCTAATCCAACTAGGAACAGTTGATGTAAACCGTCCCTTCAGCATATATAAGGAGGGGCAGGGCTCCCCAAAAGAGGGGAGGCAAGAAACAATATCTAGGGCTAGACACAATTAGAGGAGAGGCGGTTTACGGCGACTCCCTCGTGATGATAATGAGACCTAGCCTCAAACAACATGTAGGGTTATTACCGGATGATGTTTCCCGGGGCCCGAAGCTGTCTAAACCCTTGTCTTGTGTTGCGTCTCTCGATTCCACTCAACCCCTCTCAAGCTACCACATAGATGCGTTGGCCTCGCGACTAAGTCCTCACACTAAGGACATCTGACGTGTTAATTCCACGACACCCACCGTAATACTTATGCTATCTTGAGAGAAGACACTAGTGAAACCTATGGCCCCCGGGTCTATTTTCCATCATATAAGTTTCCGATCTACTTTATTTTGCAATCTTTACTTTCCAATCTATATCATAAAAATACCAAAAATATTTATCTTATTATTATCTCTATCAGATCTCGCTTTCGCAAGTGGTCGTGAAGGGATTGACAACCCCTTTATCGCGTTGGTTGCGAGGTTCTTATTTGTTTGTGTAGGTATGAGGGATTTGCGTGTCGCCTCCTACTCGATTGATACCTTGGTTCTCAAAACTGAGGGGAAATACTTACGCTACTTTGCCGCATGACCCTTTCCTCTTCAAGGGAAAACCAACGCAGTGCTCAAGAGGTAGCAAGAAGGATTTCTGGCACCATTGTCGGGGAGTCATAGCGTGGGGTGAATATTCTCATGTGTGTTTGTTTGCTTTATGACTAAGTAATTTTTATTTGCTGTTCTAAGTTGTTCTCTATCTTTAGTTATGGATATGGAAGACGAAATACCAAAAAAATTAGGAGTACTTGCTACTCATGGAGATGGGGAACCTCCTAAAACCCTGGATGCTCATTATGTGAAAGATATTATGTACTACTTTGATAATCCTGAGAAAACCCCATTCAATTATATAATGAGAGACACGTTGGATCAACATGAATACTTTAGGGACTATCGCTTGAGTCAAAAAGGGAAACTATTATGGGATCAAATTCATATGTTGCATTGGTATGCTCGTCAACTGTGCTTGAGATATGATTATACTTGTTGCTCTAGGATGAAGGCTCCACAGCTTCCCTTTACATGCAAATTTAATGATAATGAAACCTTAGCTTCTTATGCTAATGGTATATATGATTACTATGATGTGGAACAAATAGAAGAATTCATTGCTTTTATGGGTGCTTATGAAAATGAATCTTTGTTTAAAGAGTGTGAAAATCTTGATGATGCTGTTTACAGACCTGAAATTTTTGCTATACTTAAATATTGCTATGAGAATTATGAATACAATTCCGATATTGATGCATTTATTGAGAAAGTCTCCCCTGTCCAAGAAGAGACTAATATTTTGCAGGAAACTATGGAAGATGAAATTACTAAAACTCTGAGCTCATTAGATGAAAAAGATGAGGGGGAGAGCGAAGAACAAAAGGAGGAAGAGCGGATTGATCACCCGTGCCTGATACGTCTCCAACGTATCTATAATTTATGAAGCATTCATGCTATTATCCTATCTGTTTTGAATGATTATGGGCTTTATTATACACTTTTATATTACTTTTGGGACTAACCTATTAACCAGAGGCCCATCCCATATTGCTGTTTTATTGCCTGTTTCAGTATTTCGAATAAAGGAATATCAAATGGAGTCCAAACGGAATGAAACATTCGGGAGCGTGATTTTTAGGAAGAATATGATCCGGGAGACTTGGAGTTCACGTCAAAAGAGCCTCAAGGAGGCCAGGAGATAGGAGGGCGCCCCCTATTGGGCGCCCCCTGTCTCCTGGGCCCCTCGAGCACCCCTCGACCAACTTATTTCGCCTATATAAGTCCACGTACCCTAAAAACATCGATACAGAAGATAGATCGGGAGTTCCGCCGCCGCAAACCTCTATACCCACCAAAAACCTCTCGGGAGCCCATTCCGACACCCTGCCGGAGGGGGAACCCATCACCGGTGGCCATCTTCATCATCCCGGCGCTCTCCATGATGAGGAGGGAGTAGTTCACCCTCGGGGCTGAGGGTATGTACTAGTAGCTATGTGTTTGATCTCTCTCTCTCTCTCTCTCTCTCTCTCTCTCGTGTTCTCTCTATGGCACGACCTTGATGTATCGCGAGCTTTGCTATTATAGTTGGATCTTATGACGCTTCTCCCCCTCTACTCTCTTGTAATGGACTGAGTTTTCCTCTTGAAGTTATCTTATGGGATTGAGTCTTTAAGGATTTGAGAGCACTTGATGTATGTCTTGCCGTGTTTATTTGTGGTGACAATGGGATATCATGTGCCACTTGATGTATGTTTTGCTGACCAACTTGCGGGTTCCGCCCATGAACCTATGCATAGGGGTTGGCACACGTTTTCATCTTGACTCTTCGGTAGAATCTTTGGGGCACTCTTTGAAGTACTTTGTGTTGGTTGAATAGATGAATCCGAGATTGTGTGATGCATATCATATAATCATGCCCACGGATACTTGAGGTGACAATGGAGTATCTAGGTGACATTAGGGTTTTGGTTGATTTGTGTCTTAAGGTGTTATTCTAGTACGAACTCTTGAATAGATTGATCCGAAAGAATAACTTTGAGGTGGTTTCGTACCCTACCATTGTCACATCCCTAGTCTGGTATGATCTAGACTAGCTAGCCATTTGTGCATCATATTTAAATTTCATTTAAATTTGAAATGAGGATTGGTGGAACCCTCAGAATCATTTTTTTAAAAAATGACCCAAATAAAAATTTCTCCAAAAGGGTCCAAGAAAATGCTCATGATGCCCTCTAAAAATATTGGACAGAGATAAAAATCAAAACAATATTTTTAGGAGCTCATGGATATTTATTTTGGCCATTTGGATTAATTCGATAAATATTTGCATTGGAAATATATTTCTATATATATGAAATATGGTCCAAAAATTATGCCATTTATAAAAGAGCTCTGGAATAATATATCTAGCTCCTGCAAAAATTGGAATAAGGTAATGAATTGATTTAGTATTTTATTAAATCAAAACAGATGTCAGAAAAAAATAGAAAACAGAAATAAAAGAAGGAGGGGCTTACCTGGGGCTTCCCCTGTGCAGCCCAGCCGCAGCAGGCCGGCCCAGCCAGCAGGCGGCCCAGCCCACCTGGCCCCCCTCCTCTGTCGTCTTCCTCCCCGACAGGGGAACGGAGCGTGCCCGGCGCGCGCGTGCGCCACCGCGCCACGCCTCCTCCCTCCCTGCCTGCCTGTCCTCCCCTCGTCGCTTTGGATGGACCGGACGACGCCACGCGACGCCCCGCACCTCTCTCCCACTCTCTCATTCCTCCCCCCTCCCCTGGTTCTCTCTCCCCCTCGCACACCCGAGCGCCATCGCTGCCGCCGCTCGCCATTGCCGTGGCCACCGGTCTCCCCTCGCCTCCCCGACACGCGCAGGAGCTCCGCCCCCTCGCCCTGAAGCTCCCCGTCAAGCCGTGCCCCTCCGGACGCCCCGTGGAGCCGCCGCCGTCGTCTTTTCCATCGCCGGCCGCCGTGGATCCCCATCAACGCTCCGGCCGCTTCAGTGCGTCCCCGAGCCCACTTCGACCGTCGCTGCAACTGCGGTGAGCTCCGCCACCGCTTCCCCCTCCCCGTTTAACTGCCCGCGCGCCGTAGCACCATTCCCCACCACGGCCGAAGCCTCTCGCCGCCGTCCATGTCGCCGCCGCCGTCTCGGCCCGCCTCCGCCCAAACTAAGCACCCTGGCGTGCTCCCGGTGCCACGAGGGTGCCGCCGAGCCCCTCAGGTGGCCTCCCCGTGCCCCGCAGCCCGTTTCCGCTCGAAGCCGAGCTCCGGCCGCCGCCCCGAGCTTCGCTCCGGTGAGCTCCGCCGCCCCCGCAGCCTTCCGCATGAACCACTAGTTGTGCGCGAGCCTGGGCTTCGCGTGGGTGGTCTCCGCCGCCCGAATGGTCGCCGGAACGGCGATCCCGAGCCCCTCCGCCGCGTTTGCTGCCGCCGGCGGCTAAAGGCCGGCGTTTTAGCCCCGGTTGACCAGGGGGTTTGACCTCCCCTGGCTCAATGACAGTGGGCCCCGTCGGTAGGTGATTAGCTTAGTGCTAATCACCGTTAACTAACCCCCCTGACACTGACAGTGGGCCCCGGTGCCCCTAACCTTTTAATTAAACTAAATTAACCCCTGTTAACCCCCCTGTCACTGACGTGTGGGTCCCACACGTCAGGTTTGACCCGGACCAGCCCAGTTGACCGCTGACGTCGTGCTGACGTCATGCTGGCGCTATAATATGATTTCTGGAATTAAATTTAATCAGAAAATTCCAGAAATTGTTTTAAACTTCAAAAATTCATAACAATTCAACCGTAGCTCAGATTAAAATAATTTATATATGAAAAATTATCAGAAAAATGCAACCTTTCCATCTGTACTAGTTTCATGCATGAAAAACCAACTTATACATGCTGAATATGGGAAAACACATTATGGCATATATAAGAGACTTAATTTAGAAATGCATTTGAACCTTTGGTTCAAATGGACTTCAAACCAATTGAACACTAGTTGCATTAGCTCAACAGCATCACATCTACATGCCATGTTCATGCATCATATTGTTGCATATGATTGTGTATTGATTGCCGGCACCGTTCCTTCTCGATAGGTCCTACTCCGGAGACGTTCCAGAGTACCTGTCTGTGAAGCAGTGCCTCCCTTGTTGATTTACCAGGCAAGCAAACCCCCTTGTTCATTTCGATAAAACCCTACTCTCCCGCTCCTGCTCTCAGTTATTGCATTAGGACAACAGCGATTCATCTGCTACTTTGTGCTGCGGTAGTTGAACCCATTCCTCTGCATGACCTGTCATTGCCACAGTAAATAGTTGAAACCCTCTAGCATGTGTAGGAGTTGATTGAAGCCACTGATGTGTTCCTACCATGCTATGCCTGCTATTGCTTAGAGTTGTGTCAGGTTTGATTCATTGGGAATGAATTGGAGTGTCACGATATGTTCTGATGCTGAGAGTGAAGTGTGTGAACACGATTTGGTAAAGGTAGCGGTGAGAGGCCATGTAGGAGTACATGGTGGGTTGTCTCACTGGAACCGTCCTTAAGCACTGAGTTCTGTGTATGTTGTCCAATGACTCGATACTACCACACATTGGGTTCCGGTAACTCGACCCCTCTCGACTTATTAACCAACTTGGTCTCTGTCCAGGAGTCGCAACTAGTTTCTGGTGTTTGTAGGTAGTGCTATTTTTCTACCAAGTGGCACCCGGCAGGGTGGGCTTGGGACAGACTAGGCACACGTGGCACGGTGTACCGAGTGGCACCCGGTTGGTGGGCTCGGGAACCCTGCTCACATCGTTTGGGGCCGTGAGCGACACCCCGGCCGGATCTCCTTGCGGATGGAACCCGAATAGGCGATAAACCTGGACTAGAGTCTTGTGTGGTTAGTCAGGTCGCGGCCGACACCCTCGCCAGGCTTCCGCTTGAAGGTTGCCGAGATACATGACGTGTACATGGCGGTAAGTGGCGAGAGCGTGTGTGAAGAAGTACACCCCTGCAGGGTTAACATGATCTATTCGAATAGCCGGGTCCGCGGTTATGGACTTCTTGGATGCTTACATGGTACATAGACAACTTGAAGTGGATACTCTAAAATGCTCAAGACAAGTGTGAGTGCTATGGATGGCCTTCTCGTAGGGAGACGGGGATGAATCCGTAGTAGTGTATTGTGTGGTGATTAGTGGACTCGCGTACGTTGTTTCACCTCAAGAGTTTCTGGTAGTCGTAGAACAGGATAGCCACAGAGTCAAAGCTGGCTTGCTGCAACTAAACCCCACATTACCCTCTTGATACAAATGCATGTATGATAGGATCTGATGTAAGTCTTGCTGAGTACCTTTGTACTCATGTTGCTTTATTTATGCTTTTGCAGCGGAGACTTCGGTCTTACTAGTGTTCTCGTGGACTTCGACTAGTAGCTAGTACCTCAGCTACGATCTTGATCGGATGTTGTAGATAGTCAGGCTCTTCAGCCTTTTTCATTTGTAGATGTCTGTACCCAGACATGTAATGCTTCCGCTTGTTGCTTGTATGCTCTGTATGATGGGTTTTGTGACCCCTGTTTGCAATAAATGCTGTGACGGCTCTTCTGAGCTTTTATCTATATGAGTTGTTGAGTTATGCTGTGATGCCATGTTGTACAGCACATACTTGCATGTTATGCGTACCTGTAATGTGTATTGCTATGTGTGGGATCTGACTATCTAGTTGTTTATTCTTAGTAGCCTCTCTTACCGGGAAATGTCTCCTAGTGCTTCCACTGAGCCCTGGTAGCTTGCTACTGCTCCGGAACACTTAGGCAGGCCGGCATGTGTCCTTCTTCGATCCTGTGTCTGTCCCTTCGGGGAAATATCACGCGATGAATACCGGAGTCCTGCTAGCCCGCTACAGCCCGGTTCACCGGAGTCCTGTTAGCCCAGTGCTACAGCCTGGATTCACTCGCCGATGACCGACATGTTCGATGCTGGGTCATGGATGCCTGTCCTTGTAAGTTAGTGCCGCTTTGGGTTTACGACTAGCCATGTCAGCCCGGGCTCTTTATCATATGGATGCTAGCGACACCATCATATACGTGTGCCAAAAGGCGCAAACGGTCCCGGGCAAAATTAAGGCGACACCCGTGGGGATACCGTGCGTGAGGCCGCAAAGTGATATGAGGTGTTACATGCTAGATCGATGTGGCATTGAGTCGGGGTCCTGACAGCGCTGGTATCAGAGCCTGACTGCCTGTAGGTTTACCAAGCCAAACTGGTCGAAGTTGAGTCTAGAAATTCTTTAGTTATGTAAGGGAATTGATTGTGGGAAGGAACGTAAGGCTCTTTTTACTCCTTTACCTCATGACCTTCTGATCTGAGTCGTCCTATCTTTCCGACGGGGTTAAGGAACTAGGCTTCTCTTCCGTCTATCAGGGTCACGTATTACTACTCCGTAGTCCCATAGGATTGGTTGATCAGAGTCATACCCCAGTTTTGAGTATTTCCGGTGTAGTCTGCTTAGTATGATCTCAGAACCTTGAGTAATGCTGATGAGTATGTTGCCACCCCATTTTTAGTAGGATGTCTCATTCTGAGCATTTTACTGTCGTTATGCTGCCGGAATTTCCCTAGGAGTTCGAGAGATACTAATTCCTTGTCCTACATTCTACATTCTATAGTTAATGTTGATTTCGTCCTTGGTTTCGTTCTCAGGATGTCATCAGCTAAGCGAAGTTCCGTTGCTCGTAGCCAGAACCATGGAGATGGTAGGGATGAGGATCCTCCCGACCAGCCTTCGTTGACAGAGTTCATGTTTGAGATGGAGAGGAACAAGCATGAGTCTAACCGTTTGTTGGCACGTATCGAGGAGAACACCGCACGTCAGTCCAATAAGTCCGCTACCATTCATGACTTCATTCGCTTGCACCCACCTACCTTTCATCATTCCATCGAGCCACTCGATGCAGATGACTGGCTCCGTAGCATCACTCATAAGCTGCGTTCCGCGAGCGTAGCTGAAGATGACAAGGTCACTTATGCCACATACCACCTGGAAGGTCCTGCTAGTCTTTGGTGGCAGAACTATGAGACTTTGCTTCCAGCCGGCCAGATTCCTACCTGGAAGGATTTCACTGAGGCTTTTCGCGAGCATCACATTCCCCAGGCCCTTCTTGATCGCAAGAGAGAAGAGTTCTGTAGTTTCACCCAGAGTAAGATGGCTGTTGATGCTTATAGCAGAGAGTTCGAGAACCTCGCCCGTTATGCCACAGAAGAAGTGTCCATGGACGCCAAGAAGCAGGCTAGGTTCCGAAAGGGTCTCAACCCCAAGTTGCGCCGTGATCTCCACCTGCATCATTGCGACACATTCCAAGCCCTTGTGAACAAGGCCATTAATGCAGAGACAGCTCAGCTCACTTACGAGGAGTCTCGTAAGCACACCCGTGATTTGGGATCTTCCTCCGGTTCTAGTTCTCAGAAGCGCCGGATTTGGGTTCCAAACTCCGCTCTTCCTTCCGGATATGCACCGAGGCCATCCTATGTGGTGCCTTCCCCAGCTCAGTCGTGTGTTCCACCCTTGCCTACTGGTAGACCGCTTGTCCGTGCGGGTCCCCGTCCAACCTCAGGGACTTGCTTCACATGCGGGAAGCCAGGACACTATGCACGTGACTGCTCTCAGACTAGTTATGCTCCACCCCAGCCCGAGAAGACTGTTGGCTGTATTAAGCCATCACGCAAGATGATCAGTGTTAAGTCAGCCCCCACTGAACGTGGATGTGTGCATCACGTCTCAGCCAAAGACGCTCATGATGATCCAGATGTCGTTCTTGGTACACTCCTTGTCAATTGTCACCCAGCATCAGTTCTATTCGTTACTGGAGCATCTCACTCCTTCATTTCTGAAAGCTATGCTAACCTGCACAATCTGTCATTTTGTGATATGCCAACTCCGCTAGTCATCCAAACTCCTGGATCCAAATGGCAAACCTCTAGTGTAAGCCATGGTAACGAAATCCTTGTTGACAGACTTGTATTCCTTGCATCACTTGTAGCCCTCAAGTCTTCAGATATTAACATCATCTTGGGTATGGACTGGATGACAGCTCATCATGCCAAGATTGATTGTTACACAAGATCTGTTCAACTTACACACCCATCTGGCAAGATAGTCACCGTCTCCACTAGAGTTGCAAAGCGTCAGCTCTATTCTCTTAATGCCAGCCCTCTTCCAGACCTTGAAGATATTTTGGTAGTCCGTGACTTTCCGGATGTCTTCCCAGAGGAACTGCCAGGTGTTCCACCTGACAGAGATGTAGAGTTCGTCATAGATCTTATCCCAGGAACAGCTCCAATCTCCCGGAGACCTTACAAGATGGCACCCCTAGAACTAGCCGAGCTTAAGAAACAACTCGATGAGTCCTTGCAAAAGGGTTTCATCTGTCCTAGTTCTTCTCCTTGGGCTTGCCCCGTCCTCTTCGTCAAGAAGAAAGACGGTACGGACCGGATGGTTGTAGATTATCGTCCCGTTAATTTGGTCACGATAAAGAACAAGTATCCGCTTCCCAGGATCAACGACCTGTATGATCAGCTCGCTGGATCCTCAGTCTTCTCCAAGATGGATTTAAGATTAGGCTACCATCAAATCAAGATCAGAAACGGGGACATTCCCAAGACGGCTTTTGTCACTCGTTATGGTCAGTACGAGTACACCGTCATGTCCTTCGGCCTAACCAACGCCCCAGCCACATTCTCCCGCCTGATGAACTCGATCTTCATGGAGTACTTAGATAAGTTCGTCGTGGTTTACCTCGATGATATTCTTATTTACTCGAAGAACGAGGAAGAGCATGCCAAACATCTTAGACTTGTTTTAGAAAAACTCAGAGAGCACCGCCTTTATGCCAAGTTCTCCAAGTGTGAATTTTGGTTGCCAGAAGTGACCTACCTAGGCCACGTAATCTCTGGTAAGGGCATTGCTGTCAATCCCGAGAGAGTCAAGGCCGTTCTCGATTGGACTCCACCTGAAACAGTCAAACAAGTTAGGAGCTTCCTTGGTCTGGCCAGCTATTGTCGCCGCTTTGTTGAAAACTTCTCCAAAGTAGCCAAACCCCTCACGGAACTTCTCAAGAAAGATAAAAAGTTTGAGTGGTCCCCACAGTGTGAGTACAGTTTTCAGGAACTGAAAAGACGCCTGACTTCTGCTCCCATACTTGTGCCACCGGATTTCACTAAAAACTTTATTATCTACTGCGACGCCTCACGACAGGGACTAGGTTGCATTCTTATGCAGGATCGTCATGTGATTGCCTATGCATCTCGACAGTTGCATCCACATGAGGAGAATTACCCTACACATGATCTAGAGCTTGCAGCCGTAGTCTATGCACTCAAGACCTGGCGACATTACCTTCTTGGTAAACGTTGCGAGATCTACACCGATCACCAGAGTCTCAAGTATATCTTCACCCAACCAGATTTGAACCTTAGGCAAAGACGTTGGTTGGAGTTAATCACAGATTATGATCTAGGGATTACCTACACTCCAGGCAAAGCCAATGTCATGGCTGATGCGCTAAGCCATAAATCCTATTGCAACAATCTCATGTTGCAGCAAGGCCAACCACTTCTCCATGAGGAATTCTGTAAGCTTAATCTTCACATTGCTCCTCACGGATTCCTTTCTACCTTGGTGGCGAAACCTACCCTTGTGGATCTTATCATAGAAGCCCAGAAGCACGATACAGGGATTACCCGGATCAAGAGAAACATTAAGAAGGGAGTTGGTGGATGTTTCTCTATGGATGATCGTGGTGTTGTTCTCTTTGAGAATCGCTTGGTGGTTCCCAAGAAGCAACATCTTCGTCAGTTGATTCTTAAGGAGGCGCACGAATCTCCTCTCACGATTCATCCCGGTAGTACTAAGATGTATCTGGACCTACGCCAGAGGTTCTGGTGGACCAGGATGAAGAGAGAAATCGCTCGGTTTATTGCTAAATGTGACGTATGTCGTCGCGTTAAGGCAGAGCATCAAAGACCTGCTGGCACCCTTCAGCCTTTAGCTATTCCTGAATGGAAATGGGATAAAGTTGGTATGGACTTCATCACCGGCTTTCCCAGGACCAAGAGAGGGAATAACGCTATCTTCATAGTCGTTGATCGTCTTTCCAAAGTGGCTCACTTCCTTCCTGTTCGAGAGAGTATCACTGCTAGTCAGCTTGCTGACTTATATATTTCTCGAATAGTGTCACTCCATGGTGTTCCACTAGAGATTAATTCAGACCGTGGCAGTCTTTTCACTTCTCATTTCTGGGAGAGTTTCCAAACTGCCATGGGAACCCATCTTTCCTTCAGTACCGCTTTCCACCCTCAGTCGAGTGGTCAGGTGGAACGGGTCAATCAAATTCTCGAAGACATGCTCAGAGCTTGCGTTATCTCATTCGGTATGGATTGGGAGAAATGGCTTCCTTTCGCCGAGTTTGCTTATAACAATAGCTACCAATCCAGCCTCAAGAAAGCTCCTTTTGAGGTTCTCTATGGACGAAGATGTCGAACACCTTTGAACTGGTCAGAAACCGGTGAAAGACAATTCTTTGGACCGGACATGATCCAGGAGGCAGAAGAGCAAGTTCGCATCATTCGTGAGAATTTGAAAACAGCCCAGTCTCGTCAGAAAAGCCAGTACGATCGTCATCATAAGGATATGACTTATGAAATTGGCGACCAAGCTTACCTTCGGGTTACTCCTTTGAAGGGTACCCATCGTTTCGGTATCAAGGGCAAGTTGGCTCCTCGTTACATTGGTCCCTTTCGCATTCTCGCTAAACGAGGAGAGGTTGCCTACCAATTGGAACTACCCCCACATCTTTCCCGAGTTCATGATGTCTTCCACGTCTCTCAACTCAGGCGTTGCTTCTCGGATCCTATCCGTGGAGTGGACCACGAAACGCTTGATCTCCAAGATAACCTCACATACCGAGAGTACCCGGTTCGCATTCTTGATCAAGAAGAGCGTGTCACTCGACGTCAGAACATCAAGTTTCTCAAAGTTCAGTGGTCTCATCATTCCGAGAGAGAAGCTACTTGGGAGCGAGAAGATCGTCTTCGACTGGAGTACCCCACTTTCTTTCCGTCGACCCCTGAATCTCGAGACGAGATTCTGTCAAGTGGGGGCGAGTTGTCACATCCCTAGTCTAGTATGATCTAGACTAGCTAGCCATTTGTGCATCATATTTAAATTTCATTTAAATTTGAAATGAGGATTGGTGGAACCCTCAGAATCATTTTTTAAAAAAATGACCCAAATAAAAATTTCTCCAAAAGGGTCCAAGAAAATGCTCATGATGCCCTCTAAAAATATTGGACAGAGATAAAAATCAAAACAATATTTTTAGGAGCTCATGGATATTTATTTTGGCCATTTGGATTAATTCGATAAATATTTGCATTGGAAATATATTTCTATATATATGAAATATGGTCCAAAAATTATGCCATTTATAAAAGAGCTCTGGAATAATATATCTAGCTCCTGCAAAAATTGGCATAAGGTAATAAATTGATTTAGTATTTTATTAAATCAAAACAGATGTCAAAAAAAAAATAGAAAACAGAAATAAAAGAAGGAGGGGCTTACCTGGGGCTTCCCCTGTGCAGCCCAGCCGCAGCAGGCCGGCCCAGCCAGCAGGCGGCCCAGCCCACCTGGCCCCCCTCCTCTGTCGTCTTCCTCCCCGACAGGGGAACGGAGCGTGCCCGGCGCGCGCGTGCGCCACCGCGCCACGCCTCCTCCCTCCCTGCCTGCCTGTCCTCCCCTCGTCGCTCTGGATGGACCGGACGACGCCACGCGACGCCCCGCACCTCTCTCCCACTCTCTCATTCCTCCCCCTTCCCCTGGTTCTCTCTCCCCCTCGCACACCCGAGCGCCATCGCTGCCGCCGCTCGCCATTGCCGTGGCCACCGGTCTCCCCTCGCCTCCCCGACACGCGCAGGAGCTCCGCCCCCTCGCCCTGAAGCTCCCCGTCAAGCCGTGCCCCTCCGGACGCCCCGTGGAGCCGCCGCCGTCGTCTTTT